>NW_005871194.1:960261-1256670 GCF_000147115.1 Myotis lucifugus | reverse complement strand
CGGTCTTTTTTTTTTTTTAGTTTTATTCATTTCAAATGGGCCGGATCCGGCCCGCGGGCCGTAGTTTGCCCACGGCTGGTCTACACAGACCATGCTCAGAGAAGGAACATTTACCATTTGTAAGGTCTCTTCCAGCCCTGACACTTCTGCTCTTTGGATTTTATTCAATGCCCTTGCATCTTTTTTAACACGTTTCCCTCTTAGCCTAAGCCCGTGGTCGACAAACTGCGGCTCGCGAGCCACATGTGGTTCTTTGGCCCCTTGAGTGTGGCTCTTCCTAAGCCTCAGGAGTACCCTAATTAAGTTAATAACAATGTACCTACCTATATAGTTTAAGTTTAAAAATTTGGCTCTCAAAAGAAATTTCAATCGTTGTACTGTTGATATTTGGCTCTGCTGACTAATGAATTTGCCGACCACTGGCCTAAGCTATTATAAGTGATTTTCTATTATTCGTAACAAAAGCAACTTTGGCTTAAGCAGAAAAGTTCTGGCGACTACAAAATATGAGTAGAAAGTCTCTGGGCATAAAATCAGAGGAGAAACAGTATCGGCAATGTCTCATTCACCCATGATTCTTTCTGATAAAGCAATGCCAGGGGCACGCAGACAGTAAAATTCTCACTTGTCATCACACACAATAGTTAGGCTTTGGGCTTTGCCTAGATACATAATATATTTGGAGAGGGATATTATACACTTTTTGGATCATAAACTACTTCTTTTGGAATAAAGAAGGCATCTATGCCAATGTTCCACTTTAATCCCTGCATCTTACCCTTCTAGTGAATACTGTCTGTTTGTATAATCTACAATCACAAAAAAACAATTCTTACTGCTGCTAGCTTATGACTGAGTTAGGGAGAAAAACTGGGGAGACTTCTTAGACTCAAGTCCTCAAAAGTGGAAGAAATTTTAGCAAGAGGTACAGCATAGTGAAAAGTCAACTCTAAAATGGTATAAACAGTATTAAAAGTGGATGGTACTCAATATGGCTGTGAAAATAAATTAATAGGTGGAAAAGTTAGGATCTGTATGTGCAGAATAAGGGGAACCCACTGTGAGAGAGCTGCTTTTAGAGATAATAAAGACATGGATAAGAGCAAGTTATAATCTATTCATGAAACAGAGTTCCTGGTAGAACAGATATTTAAGCTGAGAATGAAGTGAAATCAGATGTAGAATGACTATGAAGAAAGATCTGATGGGGAAGGTTCAAGCCTGAATGTTGTGTACAAGTACATCTTTGTATAATCTATGGCCAGCCTGAAATTGGGAAAGAAATTTCCAGATGCTTTGGGGTTCCTCATTGCATCTACCAAATACTAACAATCATCACAACAGTTGACATAGGGCGTTTCAAGATAAAACTATTGTCATGACCTCACGTCCTACATTTTTCATTGTATCTTATTCACACACTCAGAGAGGGTAGAATTGTCTCCTTAGACCAATGGCTCTCACAAAAATCTTTGTCTACAGAGACCTTTGGCATGTCCAGAGATATCTATGGTTGTTACAAGTTGGTGACTTGGTGACAATATGGATGGAAGGGGGGGGGGTGGAGTGGAATGAGGGCAGATTATTGGCATCAGTGGTTAGAGGTCAGGGGTCCTGCTAACATCCTACATTCAAAGGGCATCCCCACAGAAGAATGATGCAGCCCCCAACTTCAACAGTGCTCATGCTCAGAAACCCCACCTTAGACACACAGTTAACTTGGAACTTAAACTTACAATATCCCTGCTTACACATCTTAATATGATGATAACACTACTGGCTTGAGGACAGTGAAACACTTTCTTCAACGTTCTATAATTTCTCTAAGTCTTCATTGTCTTTCTTTTTGTCCATTGAAAGTACTTTAAATGGTTATAAGATTCTATCAACACCAGGAATGTCAATTTTTTTTTTCCATATTGATATTTCCTTCTGGGATAAGGCAGTCAGATGATGCTGAAAACCCGTGTCCACATAAATCATAAAGTTTCCAGAAGGAAGAGAAATACCCCTTGTTCATGGAAAGATGCTACTAATACATACAGAGGGTGTGTCTTTTATTTCTCAATGTATATATCTTCAAAGAAAGGATCAGGTGAGTTCTCCTTCCCGTGGACCTGGGTGAGAGCAGGTGTGATATACTGAGTGTTTCAAGAGCTGCAGAGTAGACATGGGGAGAAATCATCACTTTGCCTTGTTACAGATGAAAGTAACTCAGAGCACAATGATGAAGCCTTCATGAGGATTATAATCCTCAAAGCAGATCACTAGCCCAACAACCACAACTATGGCTTAAACTCGTAACTTTTACTTAATGTCTCTAGGAAAACTAAAGAACCAGATTACTGGCATCTGAGAAGTTGACTTGATTAAAGATGTGGTCACAATCCCCAGTTAGATCCCTTCTCTTCTTGTTTACTACTACCTACATGCTGCTTTAGGCCTTGCTTTCCAATGTTAAAGTTATCCGAGGCCATCTCTGAACCTCCTCCAAGTTCCCTTCACCTCCATTCATTTTATGAGGCCAGAAAGAACAATAGCATGACTCGCCCAATACAGTTAAGAGCCTACCTAGTACATTACAGAAGTCTGAGTTTATGACTTCTTCCTGCTTTGCTGCCAAGCAGCTCTCCCAAGTTTCACAGAGACACACACAGAGTTATATTAATACTTTTACAGAACATGTATGCGGGTACACACACACACACACACACACACACACACACCTTGGATTTTTTTTTCTCACATTGAAGCTTTCTTGTGTGAGAATCACACTTGACTAATTATACTCTGTGCCCCATCCCCCCGCAACCAAAATTTCCAAAGAAAACAGTTGCGATCTCCCCGTGGCCAGTGTCTGGATGAAGCTGTCTGGAGAACCATGGACTAAGCAGCTCCCTCGGTGGGGGGGAGAGAAAGTGATTATGTTGTATGCGAGGCCTTTAAATTGAAGGTGAATTAACTCAGCTTATAATAAATCACTGCTGACATCCTCACTAAAGACTTCATGCTCTCCCAAGCCAGCGGGAATTCGGAGCTGGCCAAGGAGGAAACTTCCCAAATGCTGGCTGCTCTTTGCATGCGCGACCTTCGGGTGGGGAGCTTCTGGGGCTTTTCCCTCGACGGTCTGACAAACCCCAGAGAGAATAGCTGCCCCACGAAGACAAACAAAGATTGATTAATAACTTATCCTATTCTGCAACTGAGACTTTGGAGAAATGTGTACGAGCAGGAGGCCCTGTCTTCACCTCACTGCTTTTTAACTTATAGATTGGTCTTTCACACACACACACACACACAGAATCAAAGGAAAAGCGATCGAGGGGAGCAACCCTTCCTTCCATGGTCTGAAGAAGAAAGGTGTGGATTGTTTTTTTTTCTTCCCCCTTTGTACTTTTCAACTAGGAATCCCTAGTTTACAACTTTCATGAAATTTTAGAGACTTGGTGTCTTGTGTATTATCTCATTTGCTCCCTGCAAAGTCCCTGAAGCAATGGAGGCACCTTCTGCCATGGGCACATTCAGGTGAAGGGACTTTACTCTGAGATATGAAGGGACTGAAGGACTTCTGTATAAGACAAGGTTGGGGATGAAATTCTCGGAGCTGCAGCCCAGAGCCGACTCTCTAGCGCAGCTTCACAGAGAGGGTGCATTTCTTTGTTGATAGAATTGCATTTTTCATGAATGGTGTGAACTGGAAACATTTTTCAAAAGCCTCGAAGTGATAGTAAGTCTCCACTAGAGTATATTTTTTTCTCACATGTCTGTTATTACCAACTTTTGTACTAACATCACAATCAGAGTCAGTGAAAACTGGATTCATCTCTGTATTCCCCAAAGAGTTTGAGCCTATCTATGGGGGGACTAAAGCATTTCAGTGTTATTGTTTTGTGGGGGAAACTGATTCAGAATTAGGTATAAATTGAATGGATATATAGGAGATTTGAATGCTGTTTTCAAATTAGGAAAATTTACTTCAATGAATGGGGTATTACAGAGAATAATAAAGAAAATTCAGAATCATTAGAGGTCAGCCTGTATTATTTGGGTAAATTTGCTTATTTTCACATACTGTGACATTACCTTGAAGTAATTACCATGACAAGACTTAATTTTCATAAAAGGCTATTTTGGATAAATTAAGTTACATAATGATAGATAGATAGACAGATAGATATAGTAAAAATGGACATATATAGAAATTCCAAGTGCTCAGTTAATGGTTTCTACTCCTACAACTTACAAATGTAGACAATGTGTGTCGTTCATATTCTGATCTTATGCTCCCAATAAACAAGTAAATAAATCAATTAACAAATAGGTTTTTTAAAGTATAATGCAAAAAAACAAAAAACCCACAAAAACAAACAAATAAAAACACAAACCTCATAGACACAGACAACAGTATGGTGATTGCCAGAGGGAAAGAGGGGTGAGGGAGGTAGCAGAGGGTAAAGGAGGGATAAATTGTGATGGAAGCAGACTTGACTTGGGGTGGTGAGCACTCAATACAATACACTGATGATGGATTATAGAATTATACACCCAAAACCTATATAATTTTTTAATCAAGGCCATCCCAATAAATTCAATAAAAAAATAAAAAGATAGTCGAATGCTAAATAACACATATCTGTATATTTTGGATTAGTTAGAACAGTTAAATGTAGGGCTTCTGTGGCTCATTCAATACTAATTATTATTTTCCCTCAAAACACACTGTGGCATTCTGGTGAACTATTTTGGCATCAGGGCAGTCCTGAGTGCAGTCAATAGGCTCCTACTAATGTAGTAAGGTATTTTGAGCTTAGGCTTTAGCTTTCGAAAAACCACACTGCTTAACATGTCCCCTTACAGGAAAAAAAATTACCCTGTTGAAACACAACCCCATCTGTATATGCCTACCCAAGTCGTTTGGCTTATGAAGTGAGACCTCAACTGATGGAGATAAATCTACATATTTAATGTTTGTAAGATTCTCAACAATAAATTAATTTTACACAACCGAAAGATTCTTACCTATTCTAACATTATTTTTTTTCCCTTCTGGAAGGTCTGAGAAGCACTAGCAACAGCTCAAACTTGACATGAGTATTTTAGGAAAGGATGAAATTGCCATTGTTAAAAAACAATGTCCAAGAAGCTCTGTATGTCACATGATAGAACACGATGTGTCTATGAAGTCACAATGGTGGCTCCCAAATATGATTTGCTTGGTTGGCACTGGTGTGTGTGTGTGTGTGTGTGTGTGTGTGTGTGTGTGTGTGTTTCTTGACTTTTCTTTGCAAAGCATTCTCCTCAGACAGCCAGGGTAACAAGTTGGACAAGTTCTCCCACAAACAAACTCAATCCTGTTCATCAATCACTCTTTCACTTTGAGAATTTACTTCCTCCTGAAAACCACTTGTGAAACGAACCATTTTTCCTCTTCTTTGGATTAGGGAACTGGAACAGGGGGAATCAACACACTCGTGGTTATATATTGACATTTCGGAGACAAGTGAAATGAAAAGCAGCAATTCTTGTTGATGGGGATTCAATCCTGCCAAGCGCAGGTAACACAAGAAACGCTAGAGCCATTAATCACCGATTCTTACTGATTTGGTTGTCACTTTCTAGCTTCGTACAATAAACTGACAGCTGATTCCTATGTACTTTGCAAATCCAGAGGCTAATGCCCTGGCCATCTCGATGATCCTGAGCAAATCCAAGAAATAGGGAGCAAAGAGGACCCCGGACAATGAATTTCATGCACTTCACTCAGAGTAGAGCCACCAGGTCTCTCCCTCAATGGTTATTCATTTTCATGTTACACCAGTCTTTTCTCAAAGTGTCTGAGAGTAATGGGTGTTCACTGAGCAAATAATCCTTGGGGGAAACTGTGCACACAAAATGAAACACTAACCAGAATGTTATCGGCTTTGTTTGCCACCTAATTTCTCTTCTCAGGAGCTTTACTCTGGTGCTCCACTCTGTGAAATTCAGGGGGATGACATAGGGTGCTCTTTCAGAATTCACCCCATCACCCCCCAGCCTCTGGACTCTTGAAGATACATGGCCACAGTTAACTATATCAAAGTGCTCACCCAACCTCAAGACGTTCAGAAGAAAATAATGTATATTGGTGGGGAAGGCCATTAGAGTTAGGCATAGTTAAACCATCAATTATTAATAGCTAAAATCCATAGAAGGAGAGGACTACAACAAACAGCAGAGATTTGTAATATGTGACGGGCTGAAACCATTTGGGGTCGTAACAAACAATTCTGAAGGATGCACTGAGCTCACAAAAGAATTCCTATTTTTGAAGGATGAATTGTGATCATCCTTACAAATGTCAGTCATCACATATTTAAAACTGAAAGGTGGGTGAGATATGACAAATTACCTACTGTAGTTTCCTCATTTCACAGAGTAGGAAACAACTCGAGGAGAGCTGTTGTTACTGTTGTTTTTAAAGTTAGAACCCACCCTGCCAGGGTGGCTCAGTGGTTTAGCACCAACCTATGAACAAGGAGGTCAGGGTTCAATTCCTGGTCAGGGCACATGCCTGGGTTATAGGCTCGATCCCCAGTGTGGGGCGGGCAGGAGGCAGTCAATCAATGACCCTCTCTCATCATTGATGTTTTTATCTCTCTCTCTCTCTCTCCCTTCCTCTCTGAAATCAATAAAAATGTATTGTAAAAAAAGATGGAACCCCAATCAGTCACTTCTCTAATGTCAAGCCTTGCCTAACATATTACATCTTATCGAATGATTTCAAATTAGTGAGTGATACTGATAAATAGTCAGTGACTTTGATCACTCTGAGGTCAAGGTTAAATGCTGCAGCCACAATGCTTCAGCTGTTTAGAAAGTGCATTATTTTCATTTTATTCTCTCATGATACTCTGGATTAGTGAGGTCTTAATTTCTCTTAGTAAATGTTCCTGATAGTGGTTTGAATTTTAAATGTATCATAATCTCAACATTTGTACTTATTCTGAAACTGAATACCGTTTAAAGACTGTAATAATAAATGGACACCAATTATTACCTCTGCATAGAAAAACGGTAATACATTTATTTGTCAAATATAATAAAAATATTCTCACTTGAATCAGGAGTGAGACCACACTTTGCAGGGCCCGGTGTGGGGCCCCACAAATTCACGTGAGTTTTTTAAAAACGCAAGTCACCTATTTTAAAAATTGCTTCAGTGAGTGGAGCTTTCATTTGAAAAGGCTTTTTGGTCTGGATCATGTGCTAAATCCTATTTTTGACCTCACTGAGGTCCACCCTCTCTTTCTGTAGTTAAGACCCCATATTTGTGAGCCTACTGTATTTTATGTTCAAGTCTCTTAGTGTTCTGGTTCATATGAAATAGTGCTATTTGTTTATTCCAAGATCTCACATTTGTTTTAGCCATCACAAGCTAATGTTTGCATGAATTAGGCCCTGGAGATGTAATATCATCTTTAAAAAGCTGCCCAAAGACAAAAAGCTGAGAATCTAAACAAAAGAAGGACCAAGGTGCACAGCGTGAGTTTCCAAGTTCATATTTCTTGCATGTGAACAGCTTAGGCCCACCCCCTCCTCGTTTTGGTCAAACATAGCGAATAGAGTACATGATTGTGCAAACCACAGTGAAGACTGGATAGAGACTGGGAATCAAATCATGATCTCCTGGTTCATAGGTCGACGCGCAACCACTGAGCCACATCGGCCTGGCACACTGACTGTCCAATGACTGAGTCAGAGCCAAGTGAAAAAAATGGTACATGATTCTGTGAAGCTACCATTTTACCTTTACCTGCTCCGAACTTCACATCTTTCAACCTTTTCAAAACAATGGTATTTGAAGACGGCATCATTTTACCAGTTGATTTTTGAGCTGTAAATGTCCCTAAAATATATGACTCTTCAGCAAAATGATCAGAGATCTTAAAGTTGTTGAAGGCAGCTAGCAATGGAATTTAATCTATTCAAGTATTAGAAAGACCCAGGTACCACTCAGTGTTGTCAACTAAGAGAGTTAGCGACTTGCAACCACCTGGCTTTGCTGGGAGCCTACCATAAGGTCAAAACAAACCCACTTAAACCAACATTTACCAAATGTTTTTGTGGGCCTGGCACAGTACTAAGCACCAAGATCATTCCTTATACCTGCCCTTGAAAATCTCAATGTTAATTGAAGACTTTCTAAAACATGTAGGCATTCAAGTATTACAATGGCCCTGGCTGGTGTGGCTCAGTGGTTGAACTTCGATCTATGCACCAGGAGATCCTGGTTCTTTCCAGGTCAGGGCACATGCCTGGGTTGCAGGCTCGATCCCCAGTGCAGGAAGTACAAGAGGCAGCCAATCAATGACTCTCTCTCATCATTGATGTTTCTATCTCTCTCTCCCTCTACCTTCATCTCTGAAATCAATACATATATATTTTTTAAAAATTATTACAATGGAAAATAATTTAAAATTCAAATGCAAGTCTCGATGCTCATGATTAAAGTGGCAGGGCTGTGTACATAAACCACATTTTGGGTTTCGGGTTATGTCCATTTAGTTTATTATTGGAGGCCACACTGGAGTGTGTTCAATCGAAATAAAATTCAGTGGAGAATTTATTCTGTTCAAGGGAAAAAACTCACCTTTCCTCTGAAAACTCCAAGATTCTCCAGCTGCACAGTAGGGTAAAACCTTCAGGTCAACCGATGTCAGCTGGTACAAAAACAACCTGCAGTGGCAGGGCATAAGTCCAGATTCTAAAAATGTCAAGAACCACCCAATAATCCGAGGATTTATCACTGTAACCCGAGAGGCAATGCTGGGTCTTCCTGGCTAGTTCGATCATTTTATGGAAATGGACAGAAGGAGCAACTCTGTATTGGAAACCAACCATCATGCCCTCCACAATATCATAAAAAATGCTTTCTGCCATGCCTTTCTGTGACAACTGGCATCTACTGTGTTGCCAGACCATTCTGGACATTGTTCCTGTTTCAAAGGGGACTCGTTTCAGTGACTTTTCAGGAGTTGAACAAGTAGCTGGCACTGTCACGTCACAGGCTGTCTCTATGAAGCTAATGGACTGATGACATAGTTCCCAGATTATCCATACCAAAACACAGCTTGCGATGTGTGTGCCCCTGCCCAAACATGTTTTATACGCCAGAGGATGTTGAAACGATGTCCTGTTGGCACCGGCTCTGTTTATCACTCTCCCTTGACTTCATGAGTTGGGGCACATTCTATTTGGGTTGTGCAAGCCAAGGTCATCATGGCATCGAGCAGGAGCCCACAAATTGCTGTTTCTTAGGAGATCTGCTGGTCTCTGTTCACAGCAGAGGCTGCGCGAGAGTCACCCTGGGTTTCTCTGGGACGTGGCAAAAGCAAACTTACTCAGAGTTCCTTGGTCGAATCCAGGAAAAAAGTCAACTGTTAAAATGAGTCACTGCTGAGCAAAAACCTTGTCTGCAACTCTCTTTAGAGGTTATGTGCTCGTCTAAAATTACATGGTTGGATTGATATATTAATGTGGCTGTATTGTGGTTGCCTGGAGACCACGTGGAAGCCACTGAGCTGGAAGATGATGTTCTTTGTCACTGATTCTCTCATCTCAAGCATCATGCTTCCCTCCCACCGTTCACAAACAGAACTGGAGCTGCCCTTCCTCACCTCTGAAAGAAAAGGCATTTTATGTATTGCCTTCCTCCTCCCTATTAAGAGATATTTAAACTCAAAGGCACTCCTTCGTTGGACAGTATCTTCTCATGCAGTTGAGTAGAACTGTAAGCCATTTGTATTGGCTGTTATCACTACTAGAGATGGAAGAGACAGGAAAAATAACGAAGAGCCAAATGGAATTTTTAGAATGAAGACTTCAATAACCAAAATTTTAAACCCCGATGGGTTGACCCAATTACAAAATGGAGAGGGCAGAGGAAAGAATTAAACTTAAGGATGGGATGATAGAAATGACCCAATCTGAGAAATAGAGATAAAATAGACTGCAAAAGGAAATGGACAGTTTCAGGAACCCATGGGACTGTCACGAAAGACCTAACTAACACCTGTGTCACTGGTATTCCAGAAGGAGGGTGATGCTGAGACACTTCTTCAAAGAAGACAGTGAGGTGGCAAATGAGCACAGAAAAACATTGACCATCACATGCATTAAGGGTTTGCAAATGAAAACAATAATCAAATGCTCTGTGTAAATGGCTAAAAAGAGAAAAACCGACAATACCAAGTGCTGGTAAGAATGTGGAGCAACAGGAACTCTCAGCCACTGCTGGTGGGAATATGAAAGGGTACAGCCACTCTGGAAAACACTTTGGCAAACTAAAAGTTTAACGTACAAAACCAAACGTTTAACTACCATACGACCCAACAGTTGCACTCCTGGGCATTCATCTCAGAGAAACAAAAATTTATTTTTATGAAAATAGATGTATGTGACCTTAGAGTAGCTTCATTCATAATAGCCCCAAACTGGAAACAACCCAGATGCCCTTCAACAGGTGAATGGTGAACCAGATTCGTGCATCTGTAAAGTGGATTGCTACTCAAACAGGAAAAAGGAATAACTATGGATACATACAACAATTTCAATGTATCTCCAAAGGATTATGCTGGATAAAAACAAAATTCCAAAGGTTTTATACCATACTTTTATAACATTTATATAACATGGCTGAAATAATAAAATCATAGAAATGAAGAACAGATTAGTAGTTACCACAAGTTAAGGAGGGTGTGAGAGCAGGAGGGTTTATGAAAATATCCTGTATCCTGACTGTATTGATATCAATATTCTCATTGTAACATTATCCTATATGTGCAAACTATGTCCACTGTGGGGATCTAGGAATCTCTACCTCTGTAGGATTCCTTACGACTGCATATAAATCTCTATCGCAAGATAAAAATTTAATTAAAAGCATACACACAAAAATAAATCACACAAGGTGACAGTGATCATCTTCTTAGTTAAAACAACTTGCCCAGCGTTGATTATATAGGATTCCTGGACTGCTGGCTAGTGTTCTAAATGTGCATTTTATGATAAGGCATAAAAAGGGTGGAAAATCAATGCTGTGATGAAAACCCTATGCTTCCCTTTATTTGAGGGACAATCCTAACACTGCCTGTGAATGTCTTACTCATCCCCTTGGCTCGGAGTCCCCTTGTTCTGGTCTTTATTTACCAAGCTCCCCTGTTTCCTGCAAGACCTCCTCATCCTCAGCAAAGCCTCACAGTGCCTGCTATCACTCCATGTCTTCTTCACTATATTCAGCAGCAATTCTGGCTCATTGTTTTAGCAAACACTGTTACATCCTAAAATGTACTGGATACACACACACACACACACTAGAGGTCCAATGCATAGGATGCGTGCACGGGTGGGGAGCGTGGCCTGCGGGGATTGGCTGCTGTGGAAGCGCCACTCATCCCAGTCAGCGGAGCGCTGGTCCCACTGTGGGAGCACACTGACCACCAGGGAGCAGCTCCTACATTGAACCTTTCCCCCTTGGTGGTCAAGGCGCATGATAGCGACTGGTCGACCGGTCATTTTGGTCGTTCCACCATTCGGTCGCTAGGTTTTTATTATACATGATACACACACACACACACACACACACACACACACACACACATATATCTATATAATCATATAGATATATGTATAGATATGTATATTTGTGTGTGTATATATATAGCCCCACTCTTTAGATATGCAAGACCATCTAGCCCAGTGCTTGAAATGTAACAAAAATGCAACAAAGGTTTGTCACTGTTGAAGGATGGATTCTGTCCCTTATAGATGGATAAATAACCATCTGCAAAAAGTGGGAGTAGAGTTTAAAGCCCAGGATACATGATTGTGATGGATTAAAAATAATTTTTTTTAGCTCAAAATAAAAGAAGTAGAGAAAGTACGAATTTGGATTGAGACATCCCCTTTGAAAAGATATCCGCTATTCCTTCTCTTGTTCATCCTGCATATTATGAATCCACACAATGACCTCATAAAGTGGAAAAGAGCATCTACACCTGTGGTTCTCAACCTTCCTAATGCCGTGACCCTTTAATTCAGTTCCTCATGTTGTGGTGACCCCCAACCATAAAATTATTTGCGCTGCTACTTCATAACTAATTTTGCTACTGTTATGAATCATAATGTAAATATCTGATATGCAGGATGCATTTAGGCGACCCATGTGAAAGGGTTGTTCGACCCCCAAAGGGGTCTCGACCCACAGGTTGAGAACCGCTGACCTACACAATGCTAAAATATGTGATAACATATCTGATCAAAAGGACACAATCAAACATCCTGGTGTCTTGTAATACAGCGTATTCTGATATTTGGCAGCAACCTCAGGAGCAACTCCAGTGTTCCCTGTTCATCTGGCTATTTTGGCGCCGTGTCGACACAGTCCAAGGACTGGAACGGTAGGAAAATCGCCACACCAATGCTGAGTTTTACTGGCTTCGCAAGGAGGGGAAACTCGCATGTCGCCTGCCAGAAAAATAACTGGCGTTCGCTCGGGCTATTAGCCTCACGCTTTTTAGGAGCACTTAATTTAAAACAAAATTGTGGGCTGCACTCCCACCCTCATGTTTGGAGACCGCTGTAATAAGCAAATGTTCAAAGTGCTCTTTATCCAACCGAGTGGGTGCGTTTCTTGTTCGAGCTCCATGGACAACAGAAGGATTTTCATTTGGTGAGCAGTGATCCCTGAGTTAGCACAAGCAAACACATCCCGGTGCGTTCGGGCTGACGGCACCGAGATCTCTGGGCAGGGAGGGCCGCCCTGACAAAATAATCAGGATGGAAAAACAGCTTACCGATCGGGCTCGCCACCGAAATAGAAGCTGTGTTTCCTCACCGGCTGGTCACGGAAGCCGTGAAACAATCTGAGGGATTGTTAATAGAGGTTTAGGGTTACTATCTTATGCCTGCTCCTTAGACATGAATGCGGGCCCGTTGCTGTAGAGCAAGCACCAATCACACCCACATTTGAAATTGGTCGGGATTAATCCCTTCCATGCTCCCAGCATCTTAAAGGCTGTATTATATTACAGCACGCACACACCTCTGACTCTTCAGTAATGACGTCCTGGCTTTAATGTACGTTTTGACTCCATCAGCGACATGGGTTACTTGGGTAAGATTATCCTGAGAAAACAGAGTAGAGAAAATACCTCCTGAAAAGGGGGGGAGGGGGTATAATACAAGTCCTTTTCAGAAGCTGTACCATGGTTTCCTTCATCCATGGAAAACCTGAAGTTTTCATAGGAACAGGGCTAGGTAATGTATACTATTCCTACCTCTGCTGCTCTAATGTTCCCATGGACACAGCATCTGTAATGTTAAAATGCCACACTCGACACTCATTCATTCATTTATGGTCCCCGGGACCCGCTGAGGTCCCACCGTCTCCTCATCTCCATAGGGTTGATGCTAAGCAATTAACAGACATAAACTAATACCCATTGCCCTTTCCTGAAGGCCAGCCATCTCCCAGACACTCTATTGCACACCCTGAACTAGGATTTCTTACTCTTATGAACATCTTGGAAGGTAGGTGTTATTCGAACCATTTTACAAATGAGGGAGGCGAGTTTTAGCGACTTGCTTACCCTTTCTGATCCCCAAACCACCAGGAAGGGGTGCACAGAGTGAAGCCACACCAGACTGCTGCCTGCACCCTCACTCTCCCACTCCGCAGGGCCCCCGCATTCAGAGAAAACGGTGGACTGTGCCTTTAGAATAAGATCCCAAAAATATCCTCCATGGCATAATTGAGAGGCAAGTCCAATTCCTGCCTCTCTTCTTTCTAGTTGTAATAAGAACTTTTAACATGAGATCTACCCCTTTAGCCCATTGGGAAGTGCATGATCCAGCATTGTTAGGCATGAGCAAGCTACTGTGCAGCCACTTCTAGAACTTATTTTATTTTAAGCATATTTTTACTGATTTCAGAGAGGAAAGGAGAGGGAGAGAGAGGTAGAAAAATCAATGATGAGAGACAACCATTGATCTGCTGCCTCCTGCATGCCCCTCAACCCCCCACTGGGGATCAAGCCCAAAACCCCGGGCATGTGCCCTACCTGGAATTGAACTGTAACCTCCTGGTTCATAGGGTGACACTCAACCACTGAGCTATGCCGGTTGGGCCATTTCTAGAACTTATTCATCTCACATACCTGAAACTTTCTAACCTCCCTCCAACCCCAGGTAACCCCCATTCTCGCCTCTATCCCTATGATTATTCTAGATGCCTCATATAAGTGAGAGTATACAAGGTTTATCCATCTGAGACGGGCTTATTTCACTCGGTCTAATGTCCTCCAGGTTCATCTGAGTAAGATGGCAGATGCCCAGTGGTAATGAGAGCCGCATGTGGCAGAACCGAACGAAATGAGCAATCCTTCTGCACACACTCTGTGTCCAGGAGACCGAAGCCAAGCCAAACCGAGAGATGAGTTTTTCTGATGAATCTTGTCAACCTGGGGAAGCGAGTTGGAATTAGGGGCTCATATGGGGCCTTTTATGGTGTTAGTCTTCTTGGGTAAAGCCTGCGGCTCTTGTTTTATCATATACTGTAATTTGGTTTGAGAACTGCATAGTTGAGGTTTATCTAATTGAATGAAAGCTATTGACTCAAATGACGGGAATGTCTCAGGGGCCATTAGTAAAATCGTGCTTATGTTCACTTCCCACCCTCCATACAGACGGGGATGCTTACAGGGTGGGAGCAAGCCAGTTCTCCCCTGCCCGGCCCGGCCCTTCATTTTTACAAGGTCAGCCTCATAAATGACATTCCTGGAAGTGACACAAAGTCGCACATCATGAATGATAGGGATACATGTTCCTGAATGTTACCGGGACGTGTAGACCACAAATAATTGAGAAACAAAGATATAATATTTTCTAAGTCAGAAAAACTACGGAGGAAACAGAACCATTGCTCTCCATGGAGGGGGTGTGACAACTAGTATGAGAAAGTAGACATTCTTTGCTCTGAACTACAGGTCTGGGGGAAGTCTCTCTCTCAGTGAAGTCTCTCTTTCTCTCTCAGTGAACAATGTCTATCTTATTTTTATTAAAATATATTTCATTGATTTTTTACAGCGATGAAGGGAGAGGGATAGAGAGTTAGAAACATTGATGAGAGAGGAACATCGATCAGCTGCCTCCTGCATACCCCCACACTGGGGATATGCCCCGCAACCAAGGTACATGCCCTTGACTGTAATCGAACCCGGGACCCTTTGGTCCACAGGCCGACGCTCTATCCACTGAGCAAAACCGGTCAGGGCTATCTTATTTTTCAATCCAGGAGTGCAGACATCTTTGGTACAGACTGCACATAAGAAGTTCTAGTATCACTGAGGACAGTTGGTAGAAAATTGGAGGCTCAAAATCCTCAGGGGCGGAAAGGTGGCTGGTGAATGGGTCACGCTCCCTGTGCTCTGTCTGGCTCATTTTCTAGCTCTATCCCTTAGGAACCTTGGGAAGAACTGTGGGTAAGATTCTTCACTG
This sequence comes from Myotis lucifugus, assembly GCF_000147115.1. Lineage (NCBI taxonomy): Eukaryota > Metazoa > Chordata > Mammalia > Chiroptera > Vespertilionidae > Myotis > Myotis lucifugus. The sequence goes on along the minus strand of NW_005871194.1, from coordinate 1,241,136 downwards.
TTCTATGCCTCCATTTTCTCATCTGCAAAACGGTGATGATAATAATGACTGCTTCCTAGGGTTGCTGCAAAAACTAAATGAATTAGAACAGCACTGGAACATATTAAGTAACTTATTAAAGTTATGACATTTTCTAGCCGGTTTGGCTCAGTGACTGGAACGTCGGCCTGTGGACGGAAGGGTGCCTGGTTCGATTCCGGTCAGGGGCACATGCCTGGATTGTGGGCTCGATCCCCAGTAGGGGGGCTTGCATCACTGATGTTTCTATCTCTCTCTCCCTGTCCCTTCCTCTCTGAAATCAATAAACATGTATTTAAAAAAGTTATGATGTGAAGACCTGAAATACACTTAGCCCTGTGTACATTGCTCATTTCAAACTAAAAATAAGCAATGGGGAATATTTAATATGATGGTGGTTGCTGTCTGTGTGTTTTAACTTCAGCTTTAAGCCCATGGGATAAATAAACTGTACGTCAGGATAAAGGAGCAACGGGGGAAAAAAGAACAGGGTGATGTGGGGGAACATGAGTAGCTCAGAAAGGCCCCAGGCCTGCCACAGCAAACATCCTGCAGTCAGCACAGTGTCTGTGACAAAGCGCATCCTTCGCTCTGTTATTAAATTAAAGCCTGCTGCCCCCGGCCAACCCCAGCTCCACCGCACCAGGCCTACGTACTAATCAGGGTCCATCTCAGTTTAAAAAGAAATCAGTGCACAATGCATAGACAGCACACACGTCTCAAAGATCGGACTTGTCCCGGGGTCTCCCCGCGCAGATGATCCGAATGGAGGACCCCGCTGGCACGGCCCCGTTCAGCAGCAGCCACGGCCAAGGAGGTGGGTGGCTGCTGATAGTTTTGGCCCATTGGAAATGGCTTTGGATGGCTGCCAGGTTGCGTGTAAAATTTTGAAATGTTTGAAACAATACAGTCTTTACAATGTTATAAAATCCTGGGGTGGTTAGAACGGGCTGCAGACTGGCTCGCGGCCAATAAAACCTCAGGATTCCAGTCAGCTGTAACCTGAGGTGTTCAAGGTCATCTCCCCCCAATGTCTTGTGGGTCAGCCCAGTCCCTATAGAGCTGCCCCCGTAGAGAGCTGCCCCATGGAGCTACTGCTCAGAAATACTTCAATTTGCTTCTCTCCACACCCCATCTCTTCCCCCAAAAATAATTTTGAGAGTTAACCTTAAAAGTCGTACTTCGGAAAATTATTTTAAAAATTGAGTTTGCTTTGGTTTCTCCCTGTTTTAACACTACAGGCTTGCTATTAACATGTTGCTGAACTTGCAAAGTAGAGGAAGAAATCGCCCCTAATTCCATCACCCCAAGGCAGCCAGCTACACTAATGGTGAATTTTGCTCTAGATTTCCTTCAGTGTAGATTTTTATGTATTTATAATCATACTAAAGTATATAACTTGTAACCATTTTCTCCCAAACTTTATATCAAAATTCTACAATGTATGAGTACAAATTATTTCTCAAGCATTAATGTGAATGGTGCAATATTATTTCATTTTGTCTTAATTTATGTTCATAATATTGAGTGCTTATCATGTTTTCTTTCACTGAAGAGGGTAAAGACTATTACTATTTACATAAAGCTTTTCTGTGTTTAGTACTATTGCCTTGGGATAAATTTCCAGAAGCAAATAAAAGGGTCAAGGGAGATGGATATTTTTAGAGTTTTGACAAAAGTTCAAAAAATATCTCCCTGACCCCGAATGACAGCCCATCAATAAAATATGAGGAGGTTCATTTCATTCCTCAGCATCGCCAATGGCTGAGAGCAAGTGTTGTTCTAGAGACAGCAGCTATATGAATATTATAAGTGAAAGTTGTCCTGTGCCAAAAATGCCTGTATCGGTTTGGGCTCAGGAAGCACCCAGTAGTGTTACGTAGAGAGGGTTATGGAGCGACTTCATGGGTGCTTACTTTTTCAAGCAAGAAGTAATTCTTTTAAACACAACTGAATTTAATTATGGGGAGTCGCCATAGTCCAGTGGTCAGCAAACTGTGGCTCAGAAAACCGCAGCTCACAAGCCACATGCGGCTCTTTGGCCCCTTGAGTGTGGCTCTTCCACAAAATACTGGCTCTTCCACAAAATACCGACTTCTGCGCATGGGCCACGAAGTTTCCCACTGTACGTGCGCGCCCGCACATGGTATTTTGTGGAAGACCCACACTCAAGGGGCCAAAGAGCCGCATGTGGCTCGCGAGCCGTGGTTTGCCGACCACGGCCATAGTCAATGGAACGCGGAGGACAGATAGAACATAAGATGGAATACTTCAGAGAGAGATAAAAAGAACTACAGATGTGTTTTCCCCAGGTAAGGAGCCCAGCAGGGAGCTCTGGGAAACGTGGACAAAGGCCCAATATCTAAAAAACAGAATTGGAGAAAGTGTATCAGCAGAAAACTAAGACCACTCTGCAACTGTAACAGAGGCCTTGACACAAGAACAGGATGGCCCCCAGTAACAGTACAGGAGCAGGGAAGGGTAGGACATGAGGCCAAGGAACTCAGGAGAAATACCCAGACCAGGTCATAAGAGAGACAGTATTCAGTCTCATGCAGTTTAGAGGGAACCAATAACAACATCTCCCTAAATCACTGTATAGTAAACCTTATATAGCTGCCATTCTAGAATGTTCTTTGGTCAAGTGCCAAGTGAATCAATCTCTGTATTTACCTGGGTTAGTGGGAATGCATCTTACAAACACAGGTTAGATTGTGCTAGTTAACAAAAGTAAACCTGATGAACACCTCCTCTTAAGGGATGTTGACTTATTTTGTCTAGATGTGCCATGAATTATGTTGGCTCCCCTGGCCAGGGCATTGCATTTTGCCATTCGTAGAGATTCTAGCTCCGGGATGGAATTGCTTATGCTTACTCTTACTCTTTGCTTTACTTCGGAAGGGTACAGTACAGAATCTTTGTAAGAACTAATTCTATTAACTTCTGAGATGATGTGCTTTTAAGAAATGCGAGAGAGAGAAAGAGAGAGAGAGAGAGAGAGAGAGAGAGAGAGAGAGAGAGAGAGAGAGAAAACATCCATTATTGGTGTTCTACTCATTTACGTGCCCTGACCTGGGATGGAACTCCCAACCTTAGTGTATCAAGATGATGCTCTCACCAACTGAGCAAACCGGCCAAGGAGGGACATCCATGCATTTTAATGTTTGCATTGAATCCACTTTCCTAAATCTTAGGGTTCTTCTCTGATTATGCCCCATGTTACCTTCCTTCATCAAGGTTCTGGTGACATAACTATTTCCCCCTCTCAGGTCTCCATGATGCTACCATCACTCATGAGTTTTTTGTTTTTGTTTTTGTTTTGTCTCATGCTGCTTAAAATGAAGCACAACAGCTCCCACCCATGATTCCTTCATGTTAAGCCAAGAAGAAAACAAAAACAAACAAACAACAACAAAAAACACAACTCTATCAGATATTCTGGTTTCAGCAGAACTAGACATTTTCCAGCTGTTGGGCCATTGGAATGCTCCATCTGTAACATACTGTGTCTGGATTTCGGTTCTGCCATCTGTTCCTTAGCGGAGTCTTAACCTCTCTGTGTTTCAGTCAGATCATGTGAAACAGAGATGGAAATAATACCCACCCTCTGGTATCTGGGAGAATGAAATCAGTTAAGAGTTGAGGTGCTGTTGCCGAAACCGGTTTGGCTCAGTGGATAGAGCGTCGGCCTGCGGACTGAAAGGTCCCAGGTTCGATTCCGGTCAAGGGCATGTACCTGGGTTGCGGGCACATCCCCAGTAGGAGATGTGCAGGAGGCGGCTGATCGATGTTTCTCTCTCATCGATGTTTCTAACTCTCTGTCTCTCTCCCTTCCTCTCTGTAAAAAATCAATAAAATATATTTAAAAAAAAAAAAGAGTTGAGGTGCTTACCTCAATGCCCACCCAGAGAAGTACACCTAGTTGTGAGCTATTATATTAATTATTATAAACCCTCAGGTTAACCTCTCACAATGACCACAGGCTCCCTCTTTGCTCTGAATCTCCATCTAATGCTCTTCCCTGGATCATGGATTTCCAGAAATTTCTGTACAACTTATGACCCAGCAGTGCTTTTAAAACCCTTTCTTCTTTAGTGGATTGTTATCATCTGGACTATGTGTACCATTCTATTGTAAACAAAAATCCCAACCCACTAAATCTCTGGACACCAATGAAGCCATAGATAGATAGATAGATAGATAGATAGATAGATATAGATATAATTTCATGAGCAAAAATAGCAAGTTTACTTCAGTACCTACATGCCCCCATAAAAAGAAGAAGAATCTAGTATACAACCAGAAACGAAGAAAACCAATACTTAATTTATTACATATTCCTTAATGAGTCTTCACATTCTTGTTTCAGGTGCTTAAAACCCTACTTTAAAGTGCCTTTATATTCATGACACACTAACGGGCAGCAGAAGCTAATACCAATTACTGTGTTCATGTCTTGTCTCTTGTTTGTTAGTATCCCATCAATATCATTGGTTCTATATACTATTGCTAAAAGGAGCAGAAGTGCTTCCTTTAATTCAAATCCATAAAATATCTTGTGACTTAAATATCTCACTTTCTCTCTCACTGGGCATCTTCTTCTCTAGTTCCAGCATTTTAACGACCCTGTCCATGCTTCGAATTTCTTCAAAAACAATTCTACTATAATTAAGCAACACAGTTGATTGATGACATTGCAAAGCAGCTGTGTCAAAAATAAACAGGGCTTTGAGCTTTCAATTAAGCTTTCCTTTTCCCAAACATTGCTGTGTACATAACCACACCCGTGTCCCCATGTCCTCCCCTACTTCACACACAGAAAACTATTTCCGATGAGGTGTTTCCCTGTTTGCCGCCCCCCTCCCCCACCATCCCCCGTCATTAACATCAACCATCTTCCCTTGCTGGGTATCTTCAAGTCTTCTGTATTGCCGAACCTGTACTCTCGAAGATTCTATATTTGCAGCAAACCAATTCTCAGTAAGTGCACTTTGGAAACTCTGGTGAACAGTTCAGCCCTATGCCGGGCTTGATTCCTGGCCAACAGGCGCAAACAACAGACATAAAAGCTAAATCTGTACTTCCATTCAGTTACGAGGTTGCCAAGTCAGTTTCCCTGATACTGTACCTACAGTATATCCATCTCTCCATGTCTCAGACTCACTTCATTAACTTTGTGACATCAGCCTCTGATGTTATGAACTCGATGTTGCTAATATAAATGATACAGTACTACAGAGAAATTCAAGAGGCTGTAACGTTAAACGTCTCCAAGATTCCCAGAACCAATTCTTGCTGGGAAATAATTCCTTACGTATGAGCTTAAAGCTAGTCACTCTGCCCCGGGCCCCCTGCTCCTGATTCCCATCTACGTCGCAAATAGCTTTTAATGATAGAACAGGGGAATATATTGTGGTTTCACACTTTCAGGGATTTTATGGTCACTTATTCCTAACTAGGAGATAGAGACACATAGCAGAAAAGGTGCTTTTTTTCGTTTTGCTTTTTTTTTTTAACATTAACCAGTTTATGCTCTTTGTTTTAAGGACCTGTGTATTTAAGAAATAACACTATTCAAAGATCAACTAATAGAATAATGTTTTCTTAATGGCAAGCCTCCAGATCTGCAATGCTGACCATAAGATGGATTTACAAGCTTCGTCTCTCAATTGGTGTGATGGACTCCTTGGGAAACTCCAATTTGCCACCAGGAATCTACGTTATATACCGCGGAGAAGCGGGACGCTGGGTGGGGTGTTGTTCCCATAGGAGTAAGGGGTATTTGTCCAATCTCAGTTATGCTCACAAAATGCAGCTCATCTCAAAAAGCCAAATGGGAGGAGCTTTTCTTGTGTGACTTAAATATCTCACTTTCTCTCTCACTGGGCATCTTCTCTCGCTGAGCATAGCAGCTCTTGGTCACAGTGCCATGTGCTGGACTGTGTACACATACTGCAGAGTGTGGGCAGGCAGTCTTGTGAAGTTCAGACGTCAGTCCGCCTGGATGCAACTCCTGGCTTTACTATCATTTGATGCATGACCTTGAACACGTTATTTAACAGCTCAGGGCCTTCAGCTCCTCTCTGTAAATATGGGGAAAGAATTAAAATAGGGCTCTGATGGAGGTTAAGGGGTATAGTGCATGAGAGAGAGGCAATTACAAATGCTCCTAGTGCCTAGTCAATGCAGATAGTTGGAGATACACATGGATAGATGATAGAAAGATAGACAGACCTAGATATAAAATTTAAGATGTCCTTACAGTTGAATATTTACTGAATCAAAGCAATGAAGACATAACTATCCTGAAACATGTCTCATGTTAACACTGATCCTCGCTTACATTGATTTCTTCCATTCCCCATCTTCAAAATCCAAAGCATGGTCTTCCTTTGGACACGCGTGCGATAGGGTCTTTGTTGTCACTAAAAGCATCCATATGCGGAGACAGTAGAGGAGCAGATGTCAGTGACTGTTACCAAGCAGAGCCCAGGTCTTCAAATGGCCCACGTGCTCTTAGAACTATCACACGCATTTCATGTTCAATGAGTTCCTTTTTAAAAAAGTCTGCCTTTACTATATCACCAGGTCTACGATATCCAAGTCCCAGCTCAGATGCTCCTCTTCCATGAAGGCCAAGTGCTTCGGGTTTTCCATCGTGCTTGTATTTGAAGGGCTTAATAGAATCCTTCCAGCATGATTCCTTGTTTTTGTATTTCAACGCCATTCACAGCCTCTAGAGAGTAAGCAACTTGGGCGTAGGGTCTATCTTTCTGTCCGCACCAGAGCCTATCACAGAGCCCCTGGGAAAAGGTTCAGTAGACTCTGGTTGAATTGAATGACACACTAAAAATGAAAGCAGCATGCCATCACTATCCGGAACGGTGGGCGAGGCAGAAACCAAGATCGCTGGGTTGGTATTTGAGAAGAGCAAGTATTTCTCTTCCGCTAAGGATGCCAAATTCCCACATTTGGGTCCAGACATTTGGCCCTCATTACTGATTGATCCCAGGTATTTCCTACGCTATTTTTATTTTATGCTGAGATTCAAATAATGTCAAAGAACTAGAATCATGCTTAACCAAAAGGTGGTTCATTGGAAATTTTAACTTTCAAAACTATCGTAAGGAAAATGGATGTAAAATATCTTGGAAATATCTGTACGTCTTACAACTATGATATGATCTCTTTTTCTACCCTTTTAAATAATTCCAGGAAAACATTACAATAACCATGGACATTGGGCTCATGAGAGCTCAGGCTCGACTTAAGCAGAGTGGATTTCCTCAAACATCAGCAGGATTGGTGGGACACACCACAGACTCAAACAGATTTCAGGTTGCTCCCCAAGACCCTTCCATCGTGTTTACTCCTCGTGCAGCTAAATGGGTGGATTAAATGTGAGGAACAAATCCCAGTGGCAGGTAGTCTGCTCCTGGCAGGCCTCTAATTCGACTTCCTGTTTGACCCATCATTTTATTTCTATAATAAAATACTCCAATGTAATATAGGAACTTTCCATAATAAATGATTCTCTAATTGGCCACTGCTTTGATTGGCATTTCTGATTTTTTTCTTCAAGGAGCCTATGGTCCTTACTTTCACAAGTTGCAAAGATAAACACAAAAACTCCACCCCATGCCACCACTGGGCAGAATTTTTAGAATTTGTTTAACCATCTGGGAGTATGGAGGCAGATCTCTGGTTCTCAAACAGAAAGCAAAGTAGCCTGCACAAGTGGTTCGTGTTTATCGGAGAAAGACACTGAATCTAAACCAGGGGTGGGCAAACTTTTTGACTCGAGGGCCACAATGGGTTCTTAAACTGGACCGGAGGGCCGGAACAAAAGCATGGATGGAGTGTTTGTGTGAACTAATATAAATTCAAAGTAAACATCATTACATAAAAGGGTACGGTCTTTGTTTTTTTTAGTTTTATTCATTTCAAACGGGCCGGATCTGGCCCGCGGGCCGTAGTTTGCCCACGGCTGATCTAAACCATGTGCCTCTGGACCTTGTGGATTCAGGTTGAACCACGAGCAGGGAGAGGAGCTGTCAGTCTCTGGTCTTGATTCCAGCCATGCTCGTGGGGAAGAAAAAACCTGCCAGTGGCACCCACAGTGTGGTCTTAATTGGGTGACCTGTGAACTCCCGCAGCACCAGGGAGCTGGGAGGGGGGTGTAGAATGAGATGGGACCAAAGCAGCATCTGATGGATGCCATGAAGATGACATGATTTTTCTTTATGGCCTTTCGCACACGGTCAACAGTGAAGACTTTCTGAGGAACAGATACAACCCAGGGAGGTAAAGGAACAGAGAAATGTGTTGTCTCCTTACAGCTCCCATGAAGCTAAGAAAAACATCCTAGAAAAATGAGAGATCCAAGACAGTTGAGGTTACTAGACCAGAAAAAAACAAGAAAGACAGATTTCTAAGTGGTACCATTGGTCAAACTCCAAAAGCAATGTGGGAATGTTATAAAGGAATATGAAGAGCTATATTATATCACAAAGACAAGAGAATTGTGTAAACACATGTAAGAGTAGCTTCTTCCATTACTACAGGCTCACCTGAACCGAGCCATGTAGATTATGGAAAAGGATTCTGAAAAATGGAATAATGTTTGACTTTGACTTATCTAGCGATTTCCACTTCCTTTCTCTTGCCTTCTGATAAGCAGCCTCTTTCTCTCAGAGGGATTTATTTTAAGCAGCCAGCATGGCCACCAGTTATGCTATAAATCTGAATAGAATTATTATATCAGACTCTGAACAACTCAACAGTTGGCAGATAAACTTTGATGTCTTACATAGTCATTGGATTGTGATGTCACACAGGTGCGCTGATTGATACAATAACCTACACAGGTAGAGGACCCTGCATGTTGTGCACCGTAAGAATCAGAAAAATTTCTGGTCATTTTAATTAACTGTAGAGCTGCATCAGATAAGTCATCATTCTAAAGTACATTTCAAAGCATAAATCTGTCCAAACTAAAACAATACAGAGAAGAGGGCTCCCAAAGAGTCAATTACCACAATCCACACAGACCCATAAGCGCAAAAGTAACTTGGAGCCCACATGTCAGTCAGTGTATACTTACCACCTACTATGTGTCAAACACATGTGGAATTTGTCAGTCTACATCTTAATGCTACAGAATGTCCTCGGAATTGCTACCTCATTCCAAGACCTATGTTCCTACCTCTGATCACGTTTAAATTCTGGAAATACCTACGTTACAGTGCTGAGCACTATATAAGGCAAAACATGCTCCAACACCATCACATGCTATCCCTATTTAATTAACCGGGCTGCAAACATTCTGTTGACCTCTGATACAATTCTCAATGTGTCCATGTGCTCCTGGTCCATTTAACTTGAAAGCTGCTATTATAATACCTACTTTTCTTAAACATGAAGGTGCATTTATTTTCTATTTGAACATTTCTGGAATGAAGATGTGTCTTATAATTGAATCTACACTGGGTTTGGGCTTATTATTCACTCTCTCATTAGTCTCCTGGATGCTAAAAAGATTGCCATGAGATCCAACGTACACCTTAAAATGAAAGTCTGCTCAGAAGAGAGTGATGCAGAAGTTTTCCTAACATGTTCAATCACCCATGACCTACATGGCCCACGTGAAGGAGAGGAAGGGAAGAGAAGTATGAAGAACATCACTTTAATCCTGGCGCCGACAGACACAGCCCAAGTATCAATGCAGAATATCATAGTGCATATTATCAGTTTCCAGCAGATGGCATCTCACACTTTTGAGTTCCTCATGAAGGAGCACGCAAGGAGGACGTGTCCCCTGCCTGGGAATGCAACACTACGCCTGTGTTTCATGAGAGAGCCCGTGCCAGCCCCGTCACCTGGATTGGGAATGTTCTGCCGCTGGCCTCAGCATGTGGTCGCTGAGATTGCCCACAAGCATTTGGTATTTTCAGCAGGACCAAAGCCTCGCGCACATTCTAATGACAGCTCTGCCTGTTTTAGAACAGCCTGCGCAACCTAATTGTAGAGTGAGGTGGGAATTATGAGTCTTCGACAAGACCCGTAGGTGGGGATAACATGTGTATGAAAATAACTGAAGCCATGGGCTTCTGTCTTCGGGAGATAAGCCTCATACAGCTGTGAGTCATAGCGCTGCAAAGCCTTCTTTCTGGAAAAAAAAATCCTGTGGTACTTAACTGTGCCTTCTGCTGGGATGTTTCATTTTTCTAAACTTTGTTAACAATGCTAACACAACATTTAACTTGAAAGCTGCTATTATAATACCTACAATATCTGTGCTTAGCACTTTAATGAATAAATAAATGTCATGTTAGCACATGATCTTTTAATGCTTCTCCAATAGTCACTCGAAAGAGAAAGAGAAACCTGGTGTGGCCATAGCTAAGCACTTTTTCTCTCTCTGTATTTGTGGAAAGCCCCCTACCTGTTTCTTAGTGAAATCGCCCAATATGACTTTTCCTCAGCAGTCCATTTGCTCTTCAATTTCAAGGAAAAATGTTAAAGAGCATGAGGATATGTAGTAGTAAATATAACCTACTTGTTTTAATACCCAACACTACAGCAGCAGCAGAGGTCAGCATGAAAGTATGTCTTTTAAGCTATGCTGGGTCTTCAGGGTAATGGGAGTTCTTCAAGGCTCTTAGAATCCAATTGGGGAAGTAAGATCATGCTTTAAAATAACACAGTTCTAAAAATTCAAACTCACATGACATCCTCAAAGGTGGTACATAACAATTGCTAACCAAACAGCCCAAAGAATAAAACAAAAGCTGTCAGCAGGGGGTAGTATGAAGGCAAGAACTGATGCGAGCGAAACATCATCTGAATGTTACAATGGAGAGAAAAATTCAAGTATAGTGTTCACTTGGAAGGAGACGATAAGAGAATCTGTCAACTGAATAAAGGCGGGGATGGAATGAAACGTTATAGGTAAGTTTATGTTGACAGAAAGCTGGCATCACAAATCTACAGTGAGTACCAATTTTGGAGGCAGGATTAAAAATACTGGTTTAGTATTAGCTTGAGCAGAAGGAAGGACTTGACAATAGGAATGTCTAGAGGGCAGTTGCAAATTCTGGATCTGGAATTCAAGAGAAATTGGAGTCACAGCTTGTAATTCAGGAGTTGTCCAGGCAAGAGAATGGTTAAAAACTCTGATAGAGGCCGTGATGTACAGAGTGAGAAATGGGAGAGTTACAGGACCACATAAGTAAATGAAATTTGGGCTAGATTGTTCTAGAATGTGTATGCCTTGAACTTCTGTAGAGTGAGGCCAACTCTATTACAATTGCATTGAATAATGAGTTAAGAGGAAGTGTTTCACACTGTACTCATGTGACATGAGTCTATATGACAGAGGATCCCACTCACTTCCCCAAGTGCTCCTTAAAAACTAGAGGAGAATCTAATTATAATATATTTATTTGGATCAACTATCAATCTTTCTCCAAATAGATGATCTTCTCTCTCCCTTCTCAATCAATGGCCAAGTCCTTTTAGAGAAAAATAAAGATTTTTTTTTTTTTTACATTCAAGGGCCACTGTGTAACTCTGTCTAATTAAATGTCCACTATCTAACTGTTTTTAGACAGCTCGAGCAAAACCAAAGATTTAGAATATTAAGCAAATTATCTGTCGTTCCGTGAATCATTATCTCTATTTCAATGATCAGTCAGTGAAAATGTACAACCTGAATGAGTTACCTTTTAAAGCAATAATTTTTAGGATGTCTGGGGACAGAAGTAGAAAGTGACTGTCAATCAGGAAGAAAAACCTCAACTCTATTTTTATTCCCGGATGGAGCCTAAAGATGAGCTTCCTAAGCAAGGGTGGGAGCATGCCTCTGTTCCCTACCCTCCATTTCCTCATCCCTTCATGTCCTCCCTCCTTTACGTCACACCATCAAACAGCTGCCCAGGTCTGAAATTCACAGCCAAATAAATGAAACAATTTTACACAGAGTTTAACTGGATGAGCAGAGGGCATGGGGAGAGACACAGTTGAATTTTCATCTTGGATAAAATCAAACTAAAAGGACTGACCATTGTGAACCTTGAGTGGGGAGATGTCCAGCAAACACCCATGTTGGGAAGGTTTGGGGTCAGAGGAGATTCAAGGCAACCTTTCAGTGTGTCATTGATGTAGACTGGGCAAAAGGGAACCCGGGGCATTGTTGTGTCAGAGAGTAGTAGGAAGAGAAGAAAATTGGGGATTTCAAAATTATAATTTTGACAATAACTTTGGGAAGAGCACACCATTCACAGACCTTAAAGTACAAGTAATAGGTTAGTCCATGTTCCCCATAGTGTTTCTTTCCTGGATTATTGTACCATTCACCCAGATTTGATTTTTGTAAAAGGGGGCAGTCCTATTTTACATGTTTACCCCTTTAAAGATTACAATGCTGTTTTTAATTTACATGTATGAATATGCTGTCTTAATTGATGAAAACTTGACGAAGGCTAAGCGAGTTTCCAGAGATGCATTGGGAACCATAGCAATTTAAACCATGGAGGGAAAATCCTATGACCCTACTGCTAACTTTATATTTATTCTGTTTGGACAGCCCTGGGGGGAGGGAATACATTTTATTTTTTCCACAGAAGAAATGCACATGAGCGCATTAATAGGTTACTCGCAGGAGTTCAATGCCTGCACTGTAGTTTTGCATGCACTAATGGGCCATTCCATTCTCTGAGCAAAGGAGACTGCAGACAGTGAGTTCTTCCTCTCTGGTCAAACATCCCCTACCTGAGGCTCCAGGATCTTTTTCTGCACTCGAGTCCAGAAACAGCAAACTCAATCTGGCTGCGGCAGGCCCGGGGCGAGCTGGAAAGCCAACTCCGGACCGGGACTCCAAACCACGAGGCTCTGGAAATAAAGCCTGGGCTTGGAGAAATGACACGGACCTCGAGCCAGGAAATCTCACCCAGTTTTGTCAAAAGCCTCAGTACACAGTGAACACAGATAACCATTAACATCACTCCTCTTTCGCCTCAGACCTAGCCACCTCCAAGTTTAATGCGGGGGCCATAACCAGGAAAATGGCATGCTTCTCTGGATGCTCTGTCCTTTGAGTTATTTAGGTTGTCAACGGGATTACAAAACAGCAGCAGCTTTCTGAGCTCCAGTGTTTCTCTCATGTAGCTATTTGTCAGTTACTAGTTTCACAAATTAGCTATAGCTACAAAGGAAAAAGAAAATGGATATTAGAGGTATATGTATTATCATCTATCTATCTATCTATCTATCTATCTATCTATCATCTTTCCATCCATCCATCCATCCATCCATCCATCCATCCATCCATCTATTTAGGTCATCACTAAACCATTATCACTCTCCAAAAATCTCCCCGAAGTACTAGTGACAGACAGGGTCAGAAGTTAAACTCCACCTTAGACTGACACCCTGGGATCCACTACTCATTTCCTCACATCTCTCCAATCCTGTCTCAGTCAGGCCACTCCAGCTTCTGTTTATTCGTGACTAAAATACATATTGTGCAGAAATCCAGGAAGAGCATGCACTATGCTAAAGTACACTGATGTCTTAAAGAACATTTTTGAAACTAATTAAAATGTAAACATTCTAGTCTGTCGAATGCAATGTTTATTTTGCTTTTTAAAAACATTTTCAGTTCCATCAGCCATGAGAGTGATTTTTCTATTTGCGTGGGTGCTATGTATGTAGGTTCCATTAAAAAAAAAAAAAAGATGTAGCTTGAAATCCCTGAGTATTGGGGAAGAAAACACCATTTCATTCAGGGAGGTGCATTTGAATGATGATGGTGGTAGAGATGATCCTGACGATGATGATGCTATTTATTTGTTGACTCTGTGCCAAGAATCATGCTGAGCTCTACAATGTGTTATTTTAATTAAATGAACATTCTGAAAGTTGATCTTTTCTTTCCTCTATTAACTGCCAACTCTCAGCTTCTGCAGCCAATAAGGAATATCATATCAACTCTGCATCTCTTCTCTCTCACACCTTAATGAATGGTTTACTTTTATTCAATTGGTGGACACAAGTCACAACCAGTGGCAGTGCTCATTAATTTGCAGAATCATCAGACCAACGGAAGAACTAGCAAAGTTAAAATGGTAAATATTTCACCCTTCAAAAGCAAGATAATGAATTACCCACTTCTGTCTTCATTAGCTACTGCATGGAAACTTGCCAGGCAGTGATAAGCTTCATAAATAATCTTTTATTTTGGCATTTAATATTCTTGGCTCCTTGTTTGAGGGAATAATGTTGCCTGAAGTGAAGAGGCGGAGCAGACCATCACTGAATAAATTCTAGCTTCATCTTGTAGAGTTGTTGCTATAGTTCCAATTCATGATTAGTGTTTATTCCCATGCCATTCCGATTCTTTTTCATTAACATTTATATTTACTGAGTACTTGATTGATGCTTGACCCTGGGCTAAGTACTTCCTATCTGTTATCTCTTTGGACCTCACAGAAAGCTAAATCTACAGGTTTTAATATCCTCCTCTCCCATTTGATGGAGAGCAGCCAGGGAGACTTAGTCACTTACTGGGACTCAGCAAGCAAACACAGCTGGGAACTCAGGCTGTGTGCACCTCACTTACCTACTCCATCCCCTTCAGTGTATTTCTGTGCATATATTAGGTCACTGTGCATGAAAGTGATTACACTTCCCTTTCCTTAAGCATAAGAACTAGGAGCAGTAACACAATAAGGAAGAGACCTTGAATGACACCTCCAAGGAAAACGGGGGCTTCACAATTTCACAATAATGGTAATTGGTGCCAACACGTCTCCCCTTCCCTTTTCCACCAAAGGATCATCAGGGAGCAGGAGGTTAGTAGCCGAAGCTGCCCTAGACCCACCAGTGTTACTTCAACCCGGGAGATTCTCTCTTTATTGTTTATGTATTACAGATCCAAACAAGATACCATTTTGCGGGAGTGGGGTGGGGTGTGTGTGTGGGGGGGGGAGGCATATAATGTAAAATGACTCTTTTATTTTCAAACAAGACATAAAGTTTGAAAACTCTCAGTGTTGAGGATGACTTAGTAACCCTTCCGAAGTCAAAAATATTTGTGGGCAGAAGTCTCACATTTTCCAATTACCCCAAAACCTCACAGATGGAGGCTCAAGCCAGCCATTATTTCTAAATACATGTACACGTCTGTGTCAACAACTTTACCTACAGTGATAATTTATATAATCAACCTTTCTAGAATGTCATAGTAACGTTATTACAAAGTGCAACATGCTTCATAAAGGCAATATTGGTATATATCTCACTTTCCTTTTTAAATTTTATTAAAAATATTGGGGTGACATTGATTAATAAAATTATATAGGTTTCAAATATATAATTCTATGATACATCATCTATATATTGCATTGTGTGTTTACTACCCAAAGTCAAATCTCCTTCTGTTAGCATATATTGAGTCCCTTTACCTTCTTCTACCCCCGTTTCCCTCTGGTAACCACCATTCTGTTGTCTGTGTCTATGCATTTTTTGTTTGTTGGTTTATCTTTTTTGTTATCTCTCTCTTTAGTGTTGATTAATCACATACGCTTGGCATATAGGAAGGAAAGTCCATATCCATGAATGAACACAATTAAATCCTTAAGTCATAAATGGAAGACGTTGCTTTTGAACCCCTTTCCTAGGTTTGCAATGAAACATTACTGAATTCTGAAGTTGAACACACTATGTATTTAAATTCTGAAACCTATGACAATAGGCTGCATTTTGTAAACAAAAACGAGGCTTTGCACTCATCACTATTAGGCTCTGGACTTGGCATTGCTTTATGTTGTCTCATGGGGAATGACTGGTAGCTTTTAGCTAAAGTTTCTTACTCCTAGTGATTAATAAGAGGCATTACAAGACGGACTTTCAAGATAACGTTCACTTACTATGACAGTGGAACAGGTTAAATTGAACTGCTTTATGGGAAGGTTGACCCAAAAACATACTTCCATTAGTGTATGGCGCTAATTACCTAAGGTAACCAGATACCTGGGCATTAGTAATCCATTGCTTTTGCTTTTTCTTGTTTGGATTTTTTAAATCTCACCAACTTACTGTTTTAAAAAAATTATGTTTTTTAGTGACTTGAGAGGGAGAGAGGGGGAGGGGAGGAGAGAGGGAAGAGAGAGAAAGAGAGAGAGAGAGAGACAGAGACAGAGATATGAGAGAGAACTATCAATCAGCCGCCTCCTTCACATCCCCTACCGGGGATAGAGCCTGCAACCTGGGCATGTGCTCTGACCAGAACTGAACCTTCGACCTCTCAGTGCATGGGATGATAACTGGCCAGAGCACCAACTTACTCTTTTGATGACTATCACTTGCTTTAATAATAGGCCATTTAATCACATGACGTATCTAGGTTCTTAAACATAGAGCAGTTTTGAGGGGAGAGAGAGAGAGAGAGAGAGAGAGAGAGAGAGAGAGAGAGAGAGAGAGAGAGAGATGAATTACTAATCCAACATCTAAAGCAGAACACCATTCTTTCAACCACCACAATAGAAGACAACAACAGCTAATGTGTGTGGAGCTCCTGTAAGACACACCCATGATAGTGTTTCAGGAACTCTTATTTTCTTTTTCTCTGCAGGGTAGAGATTCGCTGATGCTGGTCACCTGCAATGTTGCAATGGCCTCAAAATGGGGCGGATGGGGGGAGAGGGGGATCAAAGGCAGATGGCTTCTCTTAAGGATACAATCAAAAGATATGCATTTCCAAAGCTGGATGAATTCTCATGCACAGGACTCCACGTGAAAACGGCAATCCCAACAGGACAGAGGAGCTCATCCACCCCACCCACTCCTGGTCCGTCTCTGTGGGTCAAACTTGCAATCACTGTTGCTAGTGGATGGTGGTCAGACGGGAGAGAGAGAGGGAGGGAGGTCAATGAAATTGGAGATTAGGAAGTAACAAAAGAAGAGAAATGCAAACCAGGCTCCTGTAACTTTTGATCACTCCTGAACACAGCAGGATCCACGACTGTAAAGGGAAGCAAATCTTGTGGAAATGTGAGGGGGGCACGTCTGCACTGCACACCGAGTAATTTCCCGTGGAACAGAAAAAGGGAAGGTTTGTTTTACTGTGAAGTAATATACTCCACTCGGCTGACTTGCCAGCAAAGCAGGAGAAAAACTACAGAAATCATGTTTGCTCTGGGAATAAGATATTGGGGAAGTTTTCTAAGTAGCAAAGGGATCTGGGCTGAATGCCCCTTCCTTCAGAAACCATCTTCCAATGATATTAAGAGATTCTATCTGGGTATCTCAGAGCCAAAAGTAACACTGCCCTCAAAGCCCTCATCCGAAACAACATCAAGTCTACATTGAGAGGTCAAACATAGCTGTGGACAGACTTACTTTATGAATGGTAGTGGGAGATACACATCGGTTCTACAGTGTGATTGTATGGGCCCAGCAAAGAGGATTCCTGGAAGTTGGGCTCTTTCAGGGTCTACATTTCCATTCATGGATGGTTTTCTGCTTTAAGTGAAATCCTTTGTTTTCTCCAGAAGGCTCAACTTAAAATCGCAATGTCCATGAAGGAAACCAGGCCTATATTTCAGTTAGTTGACAAGCCTGTCTTCTAACATGAGAGCTGGCTGAGTATAGCCCCATGAGAGAATGTGACCCAAGAATGTTTTGGCCACACAGAAACGAGAAGGGCTTGTCCACAAGAGAAGCAGAGGGTTCTGACCAGGGAAGTCAGGAACAGACCCTGTATCACTAGTGGGTGGAAGTGAGCAGATAAAAAGGGGTTCACCTCCTACCTTGTCTACGTGACTCCAAGCATCACCTTCTGACTCCCTCCCTAGATGCTTCGTGGCCCAAGCAGTGATGCTTCAATAATAGATTTATGCTAATTTCTCTACTAACAGTAGGTCCTAGACTTCTTATGAAAGTGCCATTTTGTCACTCCATCCTTACCCAGCTATGCTTATGGTCCAGAGCTCAGGACAATATGCCTGGACCCTTGGTACATGTTCAGAATGCTCTTCAGGCCACAAACAAGACCAAGACCTTTCATGCCTTAGAAACCGAGGAAGCAGCTAGAAGGAGAGGATGCCAAAATGGGATGCGTGCATCCAAGAGGAGACTCAAAGGGAGCAGGGCAACATCTACACATAAACCAGGGACTTTATGGGGTTCATTTTCTCTGTGGCCTCAGTCGTCAGTCTTTCAGGGGCCGAGAGGGAGACATCCAAGGCTGGGACTAAAACTTGCGTGTAGTCCCGAATGACAGCAACCTCCGCACGGAGGTTTCCTGGAGTTGTTTGGCTAGATCCCAGAGGCTTGGAGCAGTTCTCTCTATACTAAGGAAAAGAAAGACAGAATGATGTGCTCAGTGGGGGGCGGGGGGAGAACGAAGGTTTATTCATTTTAAGAAAGAAAGCAGACCAAGCAACGTTGGCTGATTGTTCTAGTGACATTGTTATTTTGGATACATGGGATTTAGTAACGGATGTGAATTGGCTACTCAATGGCACAGAAGGGTTTTCCGGGGACCTTCATCCTCTGATCACAAAGTGAAGTGAGCCAAAGTTTTGTTCTATGGGAGTCCTTTTTCTGGGGGTGAGAAATAGAAGGAAACTTCAGAAATACAAAGCTAAAGATAACCGTTCAGCGGTCGAGTCAGTGACCTTGGCCTCATTAGCATGGTGCTCTAACCAACTGAATTGACTGGCTTCCTGCAAAGCAATAGGAAATGAAATTCATGGGTACATTCCTTTCGTTAGCATTAATAAAAGTCTGTGTAAGTTGGTATGGGAGGGATTCCGGCATTGCCACTACCAGCTGTGCAACATCGGGCATATGCCCCAACCTCTTTGGCTCTGTTTCAATAACAATAATAAATTGATGTTATTTTTTAGCATCTGACAGAATGTTGGAAAGCAGAGAAGAGAGGGCTTGGGGGATTAAAAAGAGTAGATTCTAAAACATACATCTTAAATCCTTAGAATAAAATATTATGTAAATTCTATTACTATCACCATTATTTTAACTATGACCAGGTGTGATTCACCCAGTTGGTAGACTTTCTGAAATCTTTCTGCAAAACAAAAAAATATTCCCAAATTTCTCAAATTTGCAGGAATGAAAACAAATTGGTCAGCAAATTTCCTGCTTAAAATCACTGAAGGGAAAATCACACAAAAGGATGGTTTGAGTTTGTTTTCTTCTTCAGTTGTGTCGCAAATAGTTCCCCCCAATGAAATGTTGGCATTTCCTCCAGTCTGTTCCCCATTACCTCTGTGGGAAAATTGTGAAAAATCAATCTGTTTTCTGCATAACCATATTACATCCCATTATTTGAGGAATGTCAAATGCAAACCCCAACCACCGACAATATCAATCTTTTCCCTCTCTTTTCCAAGTTCAATTTCAGCAGCAGTTATGAAAAGGAAAGTGCATGCAGAATATCATTAGACCCCAGGCAACTGCAGATTTTAATAAAAATTTATATAAAACAGGAGGGCCTATTCTCTTTATAGTTGATTATATCCTTGACCTTGGGAGTCATGTGAGCTTCCCCTTAAATTAACAATACAAAATGAGATAATGCCAGGTCAACATTGCAATTCTGTGGAAGAAAAAAAAAAAGATTCCAGAGAATGTGATGTATTGTTTTGGTGACATTTGGTGTGATCTCATAAAATAGTTAGAGGATTGGGGCTTAGGAATCAATCATGCCTTATCTTTAAACCTTTCTTCACCCTTAATTTCATATATATATATATATATATATATATATATATATATATATATATCATTCTTGGGCAAAAGAAAAAAGTCAAGATTTCTTTTGAACTTAAACAGAAATGCCTAAATGCTTTCTAATACAGTCCTACTGTCACAGATGATGACTTCTATTTTAAAGAACACTTCTTCATACAATAATGGAGCTTTTAAAAAAAACTACATTGTTTAAGATAAGCTTTTCAAAAACTATATAAATTTGTTAGTTTTTATATAACTATTGACTTGATATCTTTTATTTACCTATATTTTATTAGTCGTATTTTACATGGTTTTTGTTAAAAAAAAACAGAAATGCCGAAAATGGTAAAGGTATTTGGGAAGCATGGGACAAGGAGAAAAGGAAATTCCCTGGAGCTCAGAGTTCATTCCATCACCACCTTTTTCTTGAAATTCATCTCCTTGCCTCGTCAAATACCTTGGTAAAGGTATTTGGGAAGCATGGGACAAGAAGAAAAGGAAATTCCTCTCACCTTAAATGTTTTTTTACAAAAAAGAACCAAAACCCATTTGGACTATAATCTTTCAAGCCAGGTGGATTCCTTTCCATATAGTCTTTTATGCTGGTCATGAAGGGAAAAAGCTGTAACTTCCAGTATCAGGAAAAGAAATCTATCGGTGCTTAAGTTTGAGAGGCAAACAGTCTCCCTTCAGTCATGGTTCTGCTTCCCACCACATGAAAAACGACGACTTTGTGGTCTTTTGAGATAATGTTTATGAAAATGTTCTTCAAAATACAGGTCATTATGCAACTTCTCATGATCAAGAACCCACTGGGCCCTGGAGTCGGTGCTAAGATGCCTGAGTCTGCATCCTGCATCATTCAGATGCTCCTCATACACTGCGATGAGATACTGAGCCTCTCTGATACCCTGATTCCATAGCTATAAGATGGAGAGGATAACCGTACCTCCCAAAGAGCATCATTGGGAGCATAGGAAGAGATCATGCATTTGTAAGAACTCCGTGCCTTGCCACATGGAAAGAGGTCAAGAAATGTTAGATGAAAATAATTATAAACCTGCCCCAAGAGGATCTTCTGACTCCCTTCTACTAACCCTCAGAATCCCAGGATCAGGAGAGGTAATCAGAATAGCACCCCGGGCCCACTATCACAATAGTTCCCTTGGGCTAACAATCAAGAGAAGCAAGAACTTCAACTCGATGGCTACTGGAGACATTCAGATTCTATGCAAAGTGAAACATCCTCATCCCATTAACATTAGGTCAGAAAAATACGCATTTCTGAATCCATGGTATTTTTTTATGCATTAAAAATAATTCTTGCCTAGTCGGTGTGGCTCAGTGGTTGAGTGTTGACCTATGAACCAGAAAGTCACAGTTCAATTCCCAGTCAGGGCACATGCCTGGGTTGCAGACTTGATCCCCACTGTGGGGCGTGCAGTAGGCAACCGATCAATGATTCTCTCTCATCATTGATGTTTCTATCTCTCCCTCCCTCTCCATTCCTCTAGGAAATCAATAAAAATACATATTTTTTAAAAGATAATTCTTTCAGATAACTCATCTTTTGAGGCCCAACCTGGCAAAATGCACTTCAGCAAGATGAAATTCACTTTTAGGTTGAAAGGG
Source organism: Myotis lucifugus (assembly GCF_000147115.1). Taxonomy (NCBI): domain Eukaryota; kingdom Metazoa; phylum Chordata; class Mammalia; order Chiroptera; family Vespertilionidae; genus Myotis; species Myotis lucifugus. The sequence continues at coordinate 1,219,728 of NW_005871194.1, read as the reverse complement.
AAAAAATACATATGCTCGCCTTGCCCTTTCAGCCCTCCCCAAGCCCACAATCTGAAGAAGAAGAGAGACCTTTCCAGCTGTGGCAGGGACAGTGGTTTTGGGGGGGTGGGAGGAGTAGAATCTGAGACCTGTCGTGAGCCTCCATCATCGTGCGGCTGTGGGAGGGATCACCCCACTCCCATGGAGCCCGTGGACTTGCCAAGTAATCTTTCCACCAGCCTTAGGCGTGTGCACAAAGGGAGCTTTTCTTCACCTCGTCTAAGGGAGTCACTGTTCTTTGGCTGGAGTGTTGGACCAGATTAACCAGCAGGATCCCCAGGTGCCAAGCTATGCAGAAGCATAATGAATGGTCAACAGGGAAAAGCTTGATTCTCTATTTCTATACTTTCTGGCATCCACTGCGACAAATTACACAAAGTATGAGCCTCGCTGCAGAGAGATCACTGTGGAGCACAGTCACAGGAGGGTCTGTGCGTGGCCATGTCCCGTGCATCCGGGCTTCTCCATGATTTTAAGCTGTTGGCTTCTTCACTGCCTCGGTGTTTCATTTTTCATTTTACTTTCCTGTGCAACACCACCCCTTCCCTCTTTCCCTCTCTCTCCTTCCCTCCTTTTCTTTTTCCTAGATCATGTAAAACTGTACAAACAAAACAAAAGAGAAACACATTTGCCTCTATGTTTCAAGTAGGAAGGAGACTAGCCCCAAGACAGGGAGACTCCCTTACAGCCAAGATGACTGACAAATTCTTGTGGCTTTCTCCAAAAGTCAAACCAAAATCTAACCAGCAGCCAGGCTCAGCGCTGGCAACCCCGCTTTGCCTGGAAATGAGAGCAATCATATCCTAATAGCTATTTGGATAATTGTTCATATGAGTGATCTGCCAACTAATGTTGGAAACAAGTCCTTATTACAAATATAGCATGCGGCCTAATCTGGAATATATTAAAATGTTATTTCTGTAACTGCCTATTTCCAAACTGAAATAATAACTCAGCCATTTATCACATTTGTTTTTAAGAACAACTTTGAAAGTACAATGATAATGTGTCACTGTGTGAAGGTATAGTTACATGTGTAATACCGTTACTTAAAAATATTTTGCTTAAAGTTAGTCTTGTATGCATGAGTCCTATCTTCTGAATCAATATTACTCTAAAGAACGATTCAGTTCTGTGTTTAATTCTGTAACTGCCTATTTCCAAACTGAAATAATAACTCAGCCATTTATCACATTTGTTTTTAAGAACGACTTTGAAAGTACAATGATAATGTGTCACTGTGTGAAGGTATAGTTACATGTGTAATACCGTTACTCAAAAATATTTTGCTTAAAGTTAGTCTTGTATGCGTGAGTCCTATCTTCTGAATCAATATTACTCTAAAGAATGATTCAGTTCTGTGTTTAATGCATAGCCCTAATATAAGTGATTGAGTTAAAAATGACCAGTCGTTCACTTCCACCACTCCTCCTGGGGTTAACTGAAAGCACCATGAGTCGTGGTCCTTGCGGATGGAGATGCCTGGTGCCAATGAGGAGAGGGAGAGAAATAAGCCACTTCTCAGACATCTGGAACCGGAAGCCCCTCAAAAGTAAAATTCCCCCCAATCAAAATCACTACCTCATTTTGAGGTAAAAGGCGGCGAGTTTCACTGCTACAATGGGAATCTTTAGTCGTTCCCATAAAGTTAGAGTGGGAAGCCTTCCCCTTGCTTCCTAAGGAGGCGTTTGGCACAGAGAAAGGACAGGCGCTTTCAGGGGGATGTAAGACAGCCTGGGTTTGAGTTTTAACTTGTCTCTTGGAAATTGGAGAATCAGAGGTAACTTACATTCTCTTCCTGGGCCCCAAAGTCTTCGTCATTGAAATGGTCATCAGGAAATCATTCCACAACACAGTCCCGATGGTGAAATAAAATGGCATCAATGAAGGGACCGGTACAGACCAAGAATCTGGTGAGCAACAGTTCTGCGTTGTGGAGGGGCCGCGTAGTGTGGTGTTATGGAAGCAGGCTGTGATATTGCCTGATTTGTATATACCCCAGGATCAAATCTTCCCAGCCATGGACAAACTACCCAAGTCCATGTGGCTCAGTTTCTTCATCTGTCCAATGGGCACAATAATACTACATCTCTCAGAGAGTGACTGTCAGGATGGAATGAGTTAACAGGGCAAACCCTTGGTGCAATAAGCATTCAGTAAAACCAAGGTGTTCTTGTTACGGCTGCTGTTGTGGTTACTCCATTGGGATAGAAAAAAAGCTAGCTCCCCGTGACCTTCCCCACCTCTCTATCCAGCCTATCATGTGCTCCTTTTTTTCTCTTTCTCCCCCTTCCTTCCATCTTTCCCCCATTTCTTCCTAGAAATAAAGGGTATAGACCAGCCGTGGGCAAACTATGGCCCGCGGGCCGGATCCGGCCCATTTGAAATGAATGAAACTAAAAAAAAAAAGACCGTACCCTTTTATGTAATGATGTTTACTTTGAATTTATATTAGTTCACACAAACACTCTATCCATGCTTTTGTTCCGGCCTCCGGTCCAGTTTAAGAACCCATTGTGGCCCTCGAGTCAAAAAGTTTGCCCACCCCTGGTATAGACCCACTTCTAGGTGTTAAACTAACTTTAATTTTCCGTGGACCTACCCTGTGTGAGGTGGGAAGAAGGAAAACAGGACGTGCTTCTAAGTAGAGTTGCTGCCAGGAGTTAATTCTTTTCCTAAAGATATTTAAACCTTTTCCATTTGCCAGTATCAATTGGCTCCACAAATTCATACGTGCTACACTCAATAGGCAGCTATTGAATGATGCCAAGGACAAGGCACTATACTGGGCCCACTGATGATAAAATGGTGACAAAGCTCATAAGAGTTCAGAAGGGAAGGTACTAGCCTTTGTCTCCATCTCTGACACCATAGAAGCAACTGACTAGAAAACGGTGGGCTATGGAACGGAGCAAAGAGCTGTGGATAAAGGAATGACGCTCGTAGTGGGAAACTCCTTCCAAGGGCTCCCTAAGCAGCTCTGAGTATCTGGTGATCCTGCTGGCAAGCATCTCAGGGGCTGCTACGCCTTTCTGTCCTAATTCTGAGCAATTAGCCTGATTTAATTGAAGGATATAAGGCAGTGGTTCTCAACCTTCTGGCCCTTTAAATACAGTTCCTCATGTTGTGACCCAACCATAAAATTATTTTTGTTGCTACTTCATAACTGTAATGTTGCTACTGTTATGAATCGTAATGTAAATATCTCATATGCAGGATGGTCTTAGGTGACCCCTGTGAAAGGGTCATTCGACTGCCAAAGGGGTCACGACCCACAGGTTGAGAACCACTGAATAAGGGATAATGCAGATAAATCTGTCTCTTCTCAATAATTCTGGAAGTTGTGTCAACAGAGATTTAGAATATTCGATGAGATACTTAGGGAGTTCATGAGATCGTTCTTCCTATTAGCAGATGAATGTGTATCTGCCCTTTATTTAAAGTCCCCAAATTAGTTGTAGTGCTGAAAAAATGGGGAAAAAATATGAAAGAATGAAAGGTGGGTGAGAGGGAGGAAAGGAGAGGAGAAGAAAGGAGAGGGGGGGAGAAGAAAATAAAGGGGGAAAAAACCCTCCGGTTTTGCTTTATATTTCTTCTCAGATTTTAATGTTATTGGATGAAATCTAAGCCTAGGTCTTAACCAGAAAACTGAAAGAAGATTCTGTATTAAATGAGGTGGTCATCTAAAAGTTCGTTGGTAATTATTTAAATTCTAAATAATTCCAAAAACAACATATCACATATACCTTGAAAATATATATATTTAACTAAAATAAACAACAAACAAACAAACAAACAAACAAAAACAAACCCAGGCCATTTTCCACTTCCCTCCCATTGCGCTGGGAGGGTCTGATTACTTTAACTCCAAGCAGGTGTGTGAGCGCGCCCACACAGCGGTACCGCGGAACCCAGAGTAGAAGCTGGTGCTAGTGTCCCCGTTTCCGTGGCTGTTGCCTAGTGTCAAGGATCCCAGTGCCAGCTAATTGGCCTAAGGCAATGGTCGGCAAAGTGCGGCTCGTGAGTCACATGCGGCTCTTTGGCCTCTTGAGTGTGGCTCTTCCACAAAATACTGACTTCTGCACATGGGCCACGAAGTTTCAATCGCACTATACGTGCGTGCTCGCATGTGGTATTTTGTGGAAGAGCCACACTCAAGGGGCCAAAGAGCCAGCGAGCCCCAGTTTGCCGACCACTGGCCTAAGGGACCTCCTCGGTATTCTGGAGTCTCAGTCCTGGGAAGTTAATTTATTTAATTTTTAAAATATTTTTATTGACTTCTGAGAGGAAGGGAGAAGATAGAAACATCAATGATAAAAGAGAATCATTGATCATCTGCCTTCTGCACGTCCCCCAGTGGGGATTGGTTCTGCAACCCAGGCATGTGTCCTGACTGGCAATTGAACCGTGACCTCCTGGTTCATAGGTGGATACTCAACCACTGAGTCAGGCTAGTAGGCCCTGGGATGTTACTTCAGACGTCAATTAATTTCACAACTCCATCCCTCTTTCTGGACGGATAAATGGAGAGCAAGTGTCCCTACCTCGGTCCTCCATTTGCATTCAGTTTGGAAATGAAGTGTGGACCCATATCCCTGTTCTGAGCCCTTCCCTGGAAGTGCCCCGGCATCATCAGTGACCCACCTCACGCTGCAATTCTTCTCGGCACACGCTCCACCTCCCTCTCTCTCTCACTGTAGGATCCATGTCCAAACAGTTCTGGGTCCTCCCTTCACTCCCTTTCCCACCCCGTGATCTAAAAGGATGCCTCGCCCTTAGCACGTGCTTAAGAAATGTTACTAAAAGAATGAATAAAACCAGCAATGAGAAACTAAGTGGTATCTTGAAATAGTACAAGTGAGGATCAGGAATTCTGTACAAGAGTCCAGAGATGTCACTGGACTAAGATCTCTTAGGGGCATCCGAGTTGTGCGCACCAGAGGCTAAGCACACGTGTTCATTAAGATGGGCTCTTTCGCTGTAAATGTGTTCTGTTTTCTGCAGATGTGCAGTGGTCGCCATATTTCAAGTCCGCACCTTCACACCTCCCACCGGTGTCAACCTCTTTTCCCCAGGATTTATGCCTTTTTTTATTGTTCTGCCTGGAGCCATGCCAGACCCTGGGATCAAACTCCCCCATCTCACCGAACCCTTGGGTAACTGGACGGAAATCAGACTAGGTAGAAAGGCCAGTGCTCATAATGTAGGAGAGGAAATGGCTTACCCGTCTCCATGGCAACAAGCACACTTTCCCATTGTTGCCAAATAAATGAAAGTTGTGTTCTTAATTCACAGACCTCGATGTCAAGCAAACCTCACTGTTTCTCAGGGCCAACCACACTGAGGAACTCTTAAAAGCTAAGACTCTGTGGTGCATGACTGTAGCCACAGCGAAAATCGCAGGGTTCAGAGCTGAATATTTAATTTGTTGTTTCACCATCCCATCCTCTAATCACATAACTCACTAACAATGCCCTCTAGATGGTATCTGCAAAATAGCCAAGAAACACTCTACCTTTAACACTATAAAATTATTGCCCAGCCTGTGTGGCTCAGTGGTTGAATGTTGACTTATGAACTAATAGGTCACAGGTCCGATTCCGGTCAGGGCACATGCCTGGGTTGTGAGCTGTATCCCCAGTAGTGGGCGTGCAGGAGGCAGCCCATCAAAGATTCTCTTTCATCATTGATGTTTCTATCTCTTGCTTCCTCTCCCTTCCTCTCTCTCTCAAATCAATAAAAACATTTAAAAAGCTATAAAATTATGGATTACAACTACTTTAGGATTTAGTGAACCCCTTTAAAAACCATTAGAAAACTTCATCAAATGTAATAAATAGTAAAGACCATGTAGAAATAAAATTTTGGATATATTAAATATCTGATTAAAATTAATTTCACTTGTTTCTTTCTATTTGTTTAGTATGGCTGCTAGAAAATCAGAAATCATGTATGTAGCTTGTATTATCTACCAGTTAGTGTGGACCTAAGGATCCAGAGGCTCATGAGCTGAATGAATAGATTCTAGTGTCAGACTACCCGTTTTTCCAAAATGTAAATCCCCCAAGAGACCCAAAGACTGCCAGCCTCTGGGAAACAGGTTCAAAAACAGAAGTGGAAGGTATATAAACCAATAAGGAAACTGTGTGTGAAACCGTGTGCAAGCGTGTGTGCATTTGTGTGCATGGTGTAGTGTATACCTGTGGTGCAGAATTATTCACCAAGAAGAGAGTTCCAGGTGTGCTGCTGCCATAGGCAAGCCATATGGTCAGCTATTTACAGACCATGGAAATACCTGCATGCAGTTTCTCACAGCCAAGCGAGCCAGAGCTTTTTACGCTCTCCTTCAGCAATGCGCACAACCCTACCCAAAAGACATGGGCATTCTCTTTCCTTTCTAAAATTTTGGTGTAAAATGAACATAGACACCGGGGGGAGGGGGAGAGGGCTTGTGCTGGGGGGAGGGTGGCCAGGGAGAGGCCAACGGGGGAAAAAGGAGATACATGTCATACTTTAATCAATAAAAATAAATAAATAAATATTAAATGAAAAAATAAAAATTTTGGTATAAACATTGATGTACAGCCCATGCTCTGTTCTCCTTTACTGTACTTTCCATTAAACTTATGCAGCTCTTGGGGAACAAGAATCAGCTGACTAATATAAACCACAACTAATTAAACTGAGGATCCCCCAAACAATTTCCTGAATCACCTGGTCCTTGGGTGTTGGCCCCTTAATCTATTTTCAGTATCAATGTTAAAAAAATAAATAATTTATAAAACCAATGGACTTGAGTCAAACACAAGCCCTGCCAGACCCCGGCAACCTCCGGACCTCCGCCCACAGCCCAGACTTTATCCCTCAGTGTTGACCAACAGCCTGGTTCTGTGATTCACGCGTGGGGAGCTGCCAGCCGCACCTGGCCAATCATGTTTGCTGGGACCAAGAGGTGCCAAGTCAGTTTATGAGATGGACACATGCCCGTTGACATCAGGTAAAGATCTTGTAAATATTTCCCCTCAAGACTGAAAATGTTTTTGAACTTGTGTTTCCTGAGATAAAAGGTTAAATCTAAAAGACACTAAATGTCCAAACTCTTCAGTGGCCAGATAGAAACCTAGACAAAATGATAAATAGTTTATAAATAGCAAAGAACTAGTGTCTTGTAAATAGTAAGCTAGGGATGGGGAAACTATGGCCCTTGAGCAAAATCCAGTGCACCACCTGATTATGGAAGGCCCACCAGCTAAGAGAAGGGTTTACGTTTGTAAATGGTTATAGAAGTACCAACATAATTGCCCTGATTCTGCCTCTGCCACAGAAAAGTTTGCCGACACTGGCCTTAAACTACAAAAAGGATGCTTTTTAGTGTCCTCTTAATTCAATTGTTTTGCTTTTTTTAGAGATTATTTTTAAGATTAGAATTAGTGATATTCCAAGTAATAGATTTCATTCTTCAAAGTTTGGGTGACAAAAAATATAGTTACTTTGAAGAAAATGGATTATTTATTATCTGATAAATCTATACTACGAAAGCCTCTGATTTAGGGGGAAAATACTTTGACTATGAACGCTTCAATATACTATTTTATATTATCTTACCGTATAATGCAATCTGGTACCAGTGCCCAAAGCACGGGTATTTCATGAAGTTTTCTTATTACTTTATCTGCCTTCCTTAGGCACAGTGTATGCACACGTCTGTTTTGCATTTCAGCATGTAGCATACTTGATGAGTTTTATTCTTTTAATATTTTCCGACAGTGGAAACAATGACTTTAAAATGGTTTCTCCGGAGGTGAATTGTCCCTGGCTTCATGATATCGGTGTTTGGAAGTTTCTAATGCCACAATGAAGCACGACCAAAGGCCCAATAACAAACAGCTGAGCGGATCAATAACCCCTGTGTTTCAGTCCATGCTTATTTAAAGTGGTGGATGGAAAAAAAGGCTCTCTATTTAGATCTGGAACTTAATGAAGTGGAATTATCACAGCCGACAGGGCTAGTGTTGTAATTCGTAGACAGGGCTTGGTTTAGAGGGATCTGCAGGCAGTTTTTATTCCAATTTTTAATTTTAATTTTTTTTAGTGAAACTTAATCCCCTAATCAGTTCCAATTTACATATTTGCTGGCCTTTTTTTCCAGCTCCATTCCTGAGGGAGTGGTGTTGGAGGCACGGAACAATTATTTGATTAAATAATTATTCATCACAGCATGCTCTGTTCTATTCTGAGCAGGTGGATCTGTAGCCAAGGCACAGATAAAGTTATAAGGATAGGGCCAGGGACTTCTACAACTGTTCAAAGCCATCAGGTTTCACATGCGTGTGTGTGTGTGTGTGTGTGTGTGTGTGTGTGTGTAGGTGTGTTTACATATATGGGTGCACATGTGTTTTTAACTTGATCTACCCTATAATGCTTTGTTCACACTGGCTCTCATGTCCAGTCTTAGGGGAAGAATATTCTGCTAAAGAAGTGCTGCAACATTTGGATTTCACTCAGGGATTAAATGGAATACCAAATGCTGATATTGGTAATCCTGGTAGAACTGTGTCCTATCATCAAATATCCTCATTCCCTACATGAATAAACATGCCAGGGAAGTTATCTTCCTTAAATGAATCCATCACCAAGCCCTTAAATTATACTTTTTCCTTTGAATTTCATTTAAAATTGGAAATTCTCAATAGATCAAGACCTTCTCCAGGGTTAATTTTATTTTCCTTATTCAGAGACGATAGCTATAACTGTGGGGAATCCATAAGTAGAGAAAGAAGATAAAGACAATGATGCAATAGTAATATATTAATCTGTAATTCCCGCCAGGTTTTCTGAAGAATCATCAGTTGTCTTAAAGCCCTTAGTTTCCTCATAAATCTCAAAAAGATTCCTTTTGGAACAATCAGAAAATTAAGAATAACCTGGATCAACAATTTGTTTTTGTTTTTTTTATTGGACCAGAGACTTACATTATTAGTAACTGAAAAGTTGAAATTTAATACCAAGAGATAGTATTATTCAAATCTCAAAATTAATCCTAGATATTCAAGTGTGTACATGTCTGCTTGATAATTATTTATTGAGTATGTACTAAATGTGGGCAGTGTATTAAATGTTCTGGAAAACTAATAAATATGAATACTACCCTCAAAAACATACCCTAATAGAAGACAGCATATACAGAAACCTAAAATATCTGATAATATTAGGTCTTGGTTTTTCACCAGTTTTCATTGGAAGCCATTTAATTTTTTTAGCAATAGAATGTCATGTTGAAATTACCCATTAGGTGATCATTCTTTGCTGGATATGTTGACATTTCAAATAGGGAGAGATTGAAAATGGCCAGACCAGTTAGTAGGGTACTATAAGAGTGTAGACAAGAGAAAGGACAAGTAGAAAACAGCAACAAAAGCAGTGAGAACCAGGAGAAAAATCAATGGGATCAACATGTCCCACATGAAAACCTTTTTAGAAAACAGCAGGAGATAAACAAAGGGTCTCAGAGTGGATTACAGAAAATTATCCATGAGAAATTCCTCTGGAAGAAGTCCAGAGCTCAGCTTGTCTTCATGATTCCCCCACTGGCCTTCAAAAAATTTTACAAAAAAACTACACATTCCTTTGCTCATCCAACCTAGAAAAGGAGACAGCAAAATGGTAATGAGTATGGGTTTTGCAATCAAACCAATGTATGTTTGAATTCCAGTGAACTTACTTCTCAGTCCTGAGCTTTTGGTCACCTTATTTTAACTTCTTTGCCCTCAATTTTCTTATTTAAAAGAAAAATGACAATATCTATCACATGTGTGGACTAAATGAGATGGTATATTTAAACTGCTTGACACAATGTCCAGAACATAGTTGGCACTCAAGACAGTAATGAATTGTGATTGTCATTTTAGCTGCTTAGGCTGAGGTTCATCCAACCATGACCTTTTAATACTATACCCCATAAAAATATTCAGAAATGTTTCATGCTTTCATTTGCAAGAAAACTCTAAGTGAGAAGGGTTCATCTTTGGAGCAGGTTCTCCAAAATCTCCATAAGAGACTTTCAAACATTTGATGTAAATTACATACTATTTTCTAAATTGTTTTCCCTGGATGCTAATTCAATTAAATCCAAAAGGTATTTCTTGATCATTTTGATGAATGCCCAGAAGCATGGCAGGAACCATGCGAGATATAAAAATATTTTTATAAGCTCTCTTTGTGGTTAATAATTTTATAGTTTCGTTAGAAAGATAAAAATTATACCCGTGAAATGTTAGAAATAGTAAAGTTGGATATAAGAACACAGTTGGCATATTGCTTCAAACTCAACAGTGTTGCTATGAGAATTCAGAACAGGGGAGCAGTCTGGCGAATCAGCAAAGACTTTGGTTTGTGAATCTGGGACTGATACCTGAATGAAGGATGGACTGATTCCTCATGGAAAGACAGATCTAGGTTTAATGGAGGGGAGAGAGAAAGCAATTTCCAACCTGGAGACAATGCTGACCAAAGGCCAGAGGATCGTGGGTAGAGGGTATGAAGCTATTCTTGACCGTGGAAGGAGAAATATGTTGGAGCTCAGTGAGAAAACAGGTTGAATAAGCCAGATGACATTGACTCATCAAGGTCCTCAAGAGCAGGCTTAGGAGTTTTCACTTTGCCCATGGATTATAAATAGCAACAAAATTTAAAGCAGGGTCAGAACAGTGATGAGCATTGAATAGAAAGCTATGAAATCTCAGATTTTCAATCATCACAACTAAGAATGGCAATGGAGAATATGGGGAACAGGACCAATATCTGGCAAAGATAAGCTCAGTAGGGAATGTTAGTTTCTGTTGGGGAAAAGTTTGAAAAAGCCATTGAAGAATTTTACTTCAGTGGGGTCATGAGTCTCAAACAAAACATGGTAGCCAGGTAAACTTGACTTTGGTTCTAACGGAAACAGGTTGCTCCCCTCAACTCCTCATTTCCCTCTGGAGCTGAAGTTGTAACCCACATGAGGGAACCCTTAATTTTTTTATATTAACATCACAAGCTTGTTAGCTCCCAGTTTTAATCCTTCCTCTTGACCTTGTGGTAAAGCCACAGGAGTCCCATTTTCATCTTGGGCAACTCAACGGAATATTACATGCTGAACCAGACCCCGAAGATGGAGTACGAGAGCAAACTGGATGCTTTGAGAACCTATCTTATATTCTGTGGTTCAGTGTTTGGAACCGAACCCAAATATTTTGGTATTGGGGCTTAGTTCTCCTTGGCAAAACACAGCCTTCTGTTTTAAAGGAGGGGGGAGAAGGTTTTACAAAGCCTATTAAAAAGTCTCAAAATGCTTCTTCAACATCAAATAGCTCCTAGAAAAATATTTTGATGAGTTAAGTGTAAATGAATCAGAAACATATGGATTACATTTCCTTGTGATTACACATGGGTTTCAAAATTAAGGGGGAAAATGCTCAGGGCAAAATGCATTCTGGATTTTATTGAACCCAAAATACTTAAGAAATAATTCACGATACTTGAAGAACCCAAAATCCTGCCAGGCTTCCCAATCCCTTGTGAAAAGCAAATTAGATTTAAAGTTCTTTTTGCTTTAGTGATCCATGGTGTTACATGAAATGTGGACGAAAAATGTATTTTCTGTATATGGTTTTTACCCTGGATATTTTCACTTACAACTTTGGCAAAAAATCGAGACTCCAAATATACTACAGATTGGCTAAGTTGGCTGCATGGCTCAGCCCCTCTCAGCCCTGCTTAGTGACAAGAATCATCTGTCCCTTGCATACGCATAGAGTGAGGGGATTAATTAAAGACCGTCAGACAGTTCTGTAGTAAACGGTAGCAGTCTTTACAATCTGCCACTTGGCAATTAGTTTTCCACTTATGTATGGGCACCGGCAAACACATCTCGATTTTTTTCTCATTTCCTGTTTCTAGATTCTATATTTCAAAAATATAAAGTGACCCATGCCTATTTATTAGCTCAGTCATTCGCTTATCCCAATGGCAAGGCCAAAGTGTGGCTGGAGGAGGGACTAAGATCCCCACTATTTCCACTCCTTTAGAGCTACACTGATTTAAAACCAGAATACCTGTTAATAAGCGAAAGACTCAAGACAACTCCACGGCAGCCACAGTCCCACTCAGGGGGCTGACCCTAAGCCACACCCACAAAGACCTCTGAGAGCCAGAATACGTATTCTTTTATTCCTTCACTGAATGATTTCTTCTTTTTTAAAAACCATTTTCTATTTTTCATTTACAGATGACATAGGTGTACACCCCGGCGATTAAACATTATACAACTTACTAAGTGATCATCTTCATAAATCTCACACTCATCTGACACCTTATGTAATTATTAGAATACTAGGAGCCCAGCGGCACGGTGTCACACACCCACCTGCAGCCCTGCCTTGACACCCGAACCTGTCCACGCAGAGCTCCAGCGTGCCTGGCCCAGCCCCCAAACCCTCTGGCCTTCTCCGGCCACTTCAAGCCCCGACCTCAGTCCCTCCAGTCACCTCGGGCTGGTACCCACTTCCACCCAGTCTCTGGGCGCCTCCCAACTTCCACCCCGTCTCTGGAGCAACGCAGAGGCTCCACCCCATCATGGCTCTGGAGGAGAGCGTGGAAGCCTCCCGCCTGCTGAGCTGTGCTCCTTTCCTGGCAGGTGGGCTGCGGGGCACTCAGAGTGCTAGCAGTGGGTGGTGAAGGACTGGTGACGGGGGCGCTATGGTTTCTCACCCCTACCCTCCCTGGCACGGGATGGTCCTGCCTCCCCTGGGCGCCTCCCCACTTCTGCCCTGTCTCTGGAGCAATGCCCCAGCTAATATGCTAATGACCTGGTCATTACCCATTATGGCGTCCCACTCATTAGCATATTAGCTCTTTATTAGTACCGATTATTGACTACATTCCTGGTGCTGTACTTTATATTCCTATGACTAGTTTGTAAAAACCAATTTGTACTTCTTAACCCCTTCACTTTTTTTCTCCCAGCCCCTCAACTGCCTGCCCATCTGGCAAATGTCTGAATGTTCTCTGAATCTATGAGTCTGTTTCTGTTCTGCTTGTCCATCTATTTTGTTTTTTAGATTCCACTGTCCATAGATATGTATTTATTGTCATTTTACTGATCATATGTTTAATCTTTTTTTTTTCTTCTTCTTCTTCAAAAAGACCCTTTAACATTTCACGTAATACTGCTTTGGTGGTGTTGAGTTCCTTTAGCTTTTTCTTCTCTGGGAAGCTCTTTATCTGTCCTTAGATTCCTGCTAAAACAGTGTGCGCAGTGGTGGTTATAAGAGCCACAAATATAATATGGCTTAGCTATGCCTTTTTTACAGAGCATCACATATACATACAAGTCTTCAGGATAGGAGAATCATAAATATATATAGTCTTCAAGAGCACTGTGGGGCCACTGAATGGAAACAGCTACCCCACATTATGACTATGTAGTAGCAGTGGTCTGAATCAATCGATGTGATTCTGGTTGAACCATCCTATATAATAAAAGGGTAATATGCAAATTGACCAAACAGCAGAATGACCAGAATGCCACAGCCCATCCCACCAACTGGCCCTGCCCTCGAACAGCCCCCCAATCCCGATTGGGGGTGGGACCGGCCTACAAATGGCCCATGGCCTCTCACCCTAGTCGGCCCGCTCCCTATCGGCCCCCATCAGGGCGGGCCGGCTGGACCCCACCAATGCACAATTCGTGCACCAGGCCTCTAGTTTTATATAAAGAGAGTTCACACTGAAGTGTGCCTATTTTACACGCCTAATATATTTTCCTCTTCCTCCTCTGGCAAACTCTCACTTGTAATTCAAGACTCAACACAATGTCATCCCCACTGTATGGCTTCCCATTTCCATCACATTTGAGTAAAATGTTTATCTGAATTTACATCATACATTGAACATGTACTTATTTTTATCATTTTTTAGATGAAGAATTTTAAGAATTTAGGTTAAATTCATGAAATGCTAGAAATATTTCTAAATATACTCATTATATTCTATGTGGAACAAATAACTCATGTTTATTTACTAAATTTGGCTACTAGTGACAGGGATAGCACAAATCAGAACAACTGAAAGCTAATGGGTGGATTCATTATAAATGACGCTGGTGGCCATGGTTATCTGTAAACGGGTGCGGACATTCTACCAGGAAATGTTTCGGAGAAGAGGCCCTTGAGACTCCTGTGTCAGTGGAATAAAACAGAAGAGTGGCCGTGGATTCCACACCCAGGATCCTCCTCCATGAAGATAATAAAGATTTTTTAGTTGAAATATATAACCCATATTCCATGGGACCATTGGCCTCTCCAACACATGTATAAAGAAAATTAGACAGGGCTCGCCGTCTAGTCTCTTTCTTTCAGTTTCCCAAATCTTTGGTCTCTCCCGTTTTGATTGAAAGCCTCTATTAGTTTATTAGTTTGACAGGAGCCCGGGTAATTATGCCAGCTTCTAAGTCCTACTGTAAGTTACGTCTGCATCTCCCTGAGCGCACACAAAATTTAGTGCTCCTGCCGCACTTCTCAAAACAAATAAAAGATTTGTGAACTAGTCACCAAGCATCCGACGCAATTAAACTGCATTTGTTTCTTTTTTGGCATTCTCACACAATCGAGGCCTTGTAAGAGGTAGGCACTCCTCAGATCAGACTGTGTTTTCTTTAGAGGAACGTGTGCCAAAATCCTCCTACCCTATGTAACTAAAGTCTCAGCGAGCAGGAGGGATAGTTGCACTCCTGTTGCACACACACCTCTTCTCTCTCCTCCTCCTCCTCCTAACACCATGATAGGCACATTAGGAAAAGAGCACAAACCCATAACCACAAAAATATTAACGTGAGGAATAGAATAAAACTTGCTAGACTGTTTCAATCGATTGTGGCAGCATTACCTAAACCAAAAACACAATTCATTTACAAGCACATGCCCTGGTGATTGAGAGTAAAAACAGAGGCAGTAAAATGGGAAATGTTTTTTTGGGGGAAAAAGGGATTATTTATTTTTTTAGCTTTGGAGACAAATCAAAATTGAGTTTATTTCGAGGTACCTTGATCTCAACAGCTTGCAACTGACAACTTCAAGCTGTCGCATGTTAAACATTTATTTTTAAAGAAAAAGTCTTTAAAATCTGGTGAATTAGGACCAGTATTATCTGTTTAATTGATTAGGATCCTGTTGTGCTGGCTTGTGCTTTTTCCCTGAGCCGGTCCCGGACACTGCTATGGATAGTAGGTATGAGCTTGGAGCCACACAACAGCTGGTTTCCTTGTCTGCAGGATACAATGCAGACTGGGGAGAGCATCTACAATCAGCTCTGCAAAGAAATTAAATTCTTTGCCTACTTCCATCAATACCACCATCTCTTGAGCATTAGCATCACACACTTCAATAAATACAGTATTTTTATAATCCTATAAATTAGGTAATATCATTCTTATAGTAAAGACTAGAGGCCCGGTGCACGGATCCGTACACTGGGCTAGTTTTGGCCCGATCCCTGCAGGCCAGGCCGAGGGATTCATGCACTGGGCCTCTAGTATGCATATACAATCTTTGGTTAATCTCTCCCCGCCCTCCTTCCCTCCAAGATTCATCAGTCTGTTCCATGTTTCCATGCCTGTGTATTGAGCATCTGCCCCCTGGTAGTCATTGCACTTCATAGCTACCTGTCGAATGGTCAGATGGTCAGACAGTCGCTTAGGCTTTTTTATATATAGATGATTAAACTCGGGATTAGCAAGCTTTAATTATCCAGCATCGAGTAAGAATCTGAGTTAGAATTTAAGCCCAGTTTTGTCTTGTTTCAGAGCCTCGCTTTTGAACTAGCCTACACTGCCTTTGTCTGCCACGTTCTTTATGGTCCAGCCTCCAAGACCATGAGAGATACATTTCTGTTGTTCATAAACCATCCAGTCTAGAGTACCATGTGATAGCAGTCCTGAACTGACTTGGGATTGGGGTCAGGGTTGCTTTATATGCAAATGAACATATTACCTAATTAAATATATTATCTGTTGCCTATCTGCAACAGTCTTGTGTCTGTGGACAAAAGTATAACCATAGTATTATACCATCAAGCAATCGGTAACAGTTTTCAGGAAAATGAGACTTCCTTACCCATAGCAGCTAGTGATTTTTTTTTCATCGTAAATGAACAAATGTACATGCAATTAAGACAGTTAACATTATTAAATTATCTCAATTCCTGGGGCAGCCGATCTTGAATTTCACGGGAATGGTTTCCAAAAAGAAATGTGGACTTGAAAACTGGCAATCTTATGGCACAAAAACTTCGTTAGCCATCACCTCCTGATTTTAACCACTGGAGGTTCCATGAATATTCATTTTCACCTGCTCAGGGTTATGTGAGAGGTGGGAGGAATATCACATGACAAGGTTTCATTTGAGGGTGATCAATAACACAAATTGTTATTGGTCAAAAGTTCTGTGGGAAGGGTGAGAGGAAAGAAAGGATTGTAAGGAGGAGCAAAGAGCAAAGAACATGAGCAGAAAGGAGTTATGGGGGGGCGGGGAAGAAAAGAAGACCTAAGGAGAGGTCAAATGAGATTTCACACCTCATGATGCTGATTTTTCGTGTTTTTTGTTTGTTTGTTTGGTCTTTTGCCCATCTCAGTTTCAGAAGCAACAATCCTACCACCTGCAGAATGAGCCCTCCCCCGACTCAGAAACAATAACTTCCCATAGCCTGGGAAGATATTTAAAATTTCTCCTCCTAGGTTCACAGAGCTTGGAGCCATTCATATACTTTGTGCCTTTGTCTGATGCACTGTGGATGGAGAGAACCCAGAGTACACATGGGTTTCACTGAGTTGCATGTCAACTTTCCTGGTGATCCTTCTTCCATACTTCCTGTTTTCCACTGGGAAAAAACTGGTATCTTTAAACTATATCTATTTCCTACTATGCCTTGCCAACCACAGATGTATGCCCTCCTTTTGCTAGTTCTCCCTAATCCTAAATCTTTTGGTGTTCAAAGCTACCTCAGCCCCTACTGTGAATTAGATATTTTTTATACCAGAATTATTACAGTTGGTGGGAGCTTCTTACTCATCTCTAATAATCCATGGCAAAAATACTAGAATATCAGGTATACCAGAATCATCCTACATCTCAATAGACAGAGTGCATCAATGATATGTCTTTGTGAAAGCAATGAACTAAATTATATGAATGCACTTTACCAAAAGAGTAGCCTCGATCTACTATATTTCAAATAAATTTCAAACAATAATTTCAAATAAAGAAGAGACATAAAAATATCCACAAGATCTAGCTATTCAGTCATTCATATTAATTGTCCATACCTGCCTTTATGATGCAAAATGCTACAAAACTATCAGTTAATGAAACAAAGAAGGTGTCAGACCTCAAGGAATCCAAAAGGAAGATGTAGTAGTAGACATGATTCAAACTTAGAACTGCATTATCTTTATGAGCAGAGAATAAAACAGATAAAATAAACTGAAAAATTATCATAAAATATAAGCCCAGAACAACTGTTTTAAGTCCACTAAGAGCACAGGCCATTCTTGATCAATAAAAGCCAATTATTTTGAAAGAATTCTGCACAGAAAGTCTGTGAAAAGCACAGGCCCCAGAGCAAATTAAACTCACAAATGCACCATGAGTCTTCTGTAAAGAAATAACTGTTTAAACATGCAATCCCATAATTAGCCTGGATCTCTCATGCAAGTGCTGCAGGTCAAAACCACCAACTTTTCCAAGTCAATGGGGAAAAAAATACCCTTCCATTTCTCTCCTGTGTATTTGGGTGTGTGTAATTAGACTTCTCCGATGCCAACACAAACCCAGGAAGGCTCCCTCTATACAAGTTTAGATTGTTCCAGCTCCAGAAATGGGATCGGAACGTGCTGGTCCACCGTCAGCAGCGCCGCGAATGGGAAATAGCGCCGTGCCATTGCAGAGGGGAGCTTGCTGCTCCCGCTGAGATAAATAGCAGCAGTGAAAGAGAAATTGAATGAACGGAGCAAAAGAGAACTCGATTGGTCTAATGGCTGCAAAGGATTTGATATTGGATTGTACCTGCGAACGGGCCTGGGTTCTCTTGGTCCTCCATGTTGAGGCTGATCCTGTACAAGGATGAGCTATTCCTATGGTAAAAACTGAAGTCACTGACCACTGGATTGGTTTCACCACATATTACATAAAATCAAGATACTATTTTAAACAGGATGAAAAGTTTATTTCTCACCCCCCCCCTCTCTCTCTCACACACACACACACACACACACACACACACACACACAACCTGTGACTTGGCAGTCTGATGCCATTATGGTGACCCTATAGGGATACAAGAGATGCCTATTCCTATCGCTTTGCACCATCCTGGTGGCAGACTGGAGTTTTCCATGATGGTCACAATGTGTGATCCCATTACCACATGCCCTTAGGCAGCCTGTCCTTACTAATCCCCAAAGACATGAAGAAAAGGCATCTTTTCCCTTGACTCTGGGCTGGCCTGTCGGCAGGAGGGCGGGGCAGAGGGATGCTGTGGGGCGTCCAAAGTTAGGTCAGCAAAGACCATGCAGCTTTGCCTGGTTTGCTTAGAACATCTGCTCTTGGAATGGAACTCCCACAGGGCAAGCAGCCCAAGCACACAGAGAGGCCATGGACAGGTGTGTGGTGGACTGTCCCAGCTGAACCTGGTCTTGAAATCACCCTCGTGCTCTGGACATTTGATTAAAGAAGTCTCCAGGTCACCCCCGTGCTTGGCCATCGAAGACTTCCCAGCGGAGGTCTCGCACACCGTGAAGTCTCATGGAGCTGAAACAAACCATCCCCACTGTGCTTTTTCTAAATCCCTGATCCCCGAGTCCCCAAGCATGATCAAATTGCTGTCATTGTATACATTGAGTTTGGAAGGGTTTATTATACAGCAATAGATCATCGGGACACACATTCTGAAGATGCACTGAACTCTTAGGATGTATGCTGGAGATCCAGCCATTGTAGCAGTATTCTAGACCAGACATAGAGAAGGGGAAGATGGAGAAGCAGGATACACTGATTCCATTGGAAGGAAAAAAAAATCCTGCTCACTTTTCATTGGTGACACACTTGTCATATGCATCAGCCCTCCTTCTTCAAGGCAGGCTGGGAAATGTAGTTTTTAAGGTCAACAACTACATTTTGAGTTAAATGTTCTGTTCCTAGTGAGGTTGGCAAGAATGTGAGATCAATTGGAAGTCTCTGAAGGAAACATCTATTTTTTTGTCCCTCAATTTTGTTAGGCATTCCCTCTTTTATAATCAGCTGTGATAAAATGTTATGTCTGCTGAAAACTCCAACCCACATACACACGAAAAACAAAAAAGAGTAGCATCTGAGTGCAGATGTCTTTATCAAATCACCATGTTGCTTATAAAACAGCCTACTTGGGAAGACAAAGCATAAGTAAGAGAAATCAAGGTCACTGTCTCAGAAGCAAGTAGAGAAGCAAAATACTGGCCTGAGGGTCTTGGGCTCATGGAAGATCAAGGAGGAATTATCATAACTGGACTTCCATTCAATTAATAATTACCTAAGGATGAGACAGGAGGCAAAACTTTAATATTTTTATTTTCTAGACAAGCCTAGTTAAACGAATGCTGATAGGTTGCCGTACGGATTTTATGTTAGAATCATATATTTTAATAAGACAGCTCCCTCTTATGTCCACCATATCTTCAACTCAAAGTATTAACACCCTTGTCTTCTTTGGATGGGGTTCAAGACTTAGAGCTGTGAAAGCCTGCTTCTTTTCACAGTCAAAGCCTAGCAATTGCAGCCGAGATGGGCAATGATTAGCTAGATTTAACCTAGGGCAGTGATGGCGAACCTTTTGAGCTTGGTGTGTCAGCATTTTGAAAAACCCTAACTTAACTCTGGTGCCATGTCACATATAGAAATTTTTGATATTTGCAACCACAGTAAAACAAAGATTTATATTTTTGATATTTATTTTATATATTTAAATGCCATTTAACAAAGAAAAATCAACCAAAAAAATGAGTTTGTGTGTCACCTCTGACATGTGTGTCATAGGCTCGCCATCACGGACCTAGGGCATGGTTTTCATTGAGATTGTACCACAACCTAAGGGCTTCCTCCACAGCAGCCTGAATATTGATTCCCTAACAACAGAAAACTCGTCAAAGCCTAGTCAATGTCTTCTCTGAACACTGGTACCTAAGGAACATGGTAGAATTCTAAAGGGATTCTAGGAGATTGGGCTTCAACATGGCCCTTCCGTGATGGAGGGTGCTCACCCGTGTGATCTTGGGTTAAACTGTTACTCTATTCTTTAGCAACAGGCCCCCAAAGAGCCTCAGAAACATTGGGTACGGTGATCAAGGTAGCAATAATGGTGGTAATAGGAAGTGATAGCTAGTACGGTAACTGGTATGTTTTCAACCCTGATCTGCATTGGGTACTTGGTGAAGAACTTTGCAAGGAGTATCTCATTCAGTCCTCACCAGGACTCTCTCAAATGGGGCCTAGTGTTATCCTCATGGAACCTGGGAGGAAAGAGAAATAAACCAGGCAGAGCTGAGATGCAAACACAGGCTGCCAGGCAGACACCAAGGCATGCTGAGCATCATGGGAGTTCTGGGTCTGTCTTTCTGTTTCATCTCTGTCTCTTTTGACCTGGGTTTATTCACTATGTGATGTCTGAGGTTCTTGCAACGGAAGGAAGCCAAGGGCCAAGACATGAGCACTCTAAGTAATAGAAGCAGAGGTAGCTACGACATGACAGGCCGACGGCAAGTGGCGAGGCCATCAGAATGTAGGTGAGTATGTCACCGGGAGTCTCCTTCCTTCCCTTTTTGCAGGACACGTTGCCCTAAGAGAGTAGTGTGGCTCAGAGGCTGCCCTACTTGAATGTGCTTTGGGAGCGAGCCTAATACCTCATATTTTTAAAGAGAAGCGCACACACGCGCGCGCACACACACACACACACACACACACCTCAAAGCCAAAAATATCAAGCTGTTCATGGCTGTTAAAAAGCCAGGGAACACTGAGTCGCACCCCTAGATGTTGTTCTTTCAAACACACTGACCACCCTCTCTCCTTCACAACATCGTGTTTACTGAAGCACAGGTTGTCCCAGTGGAATGAAACTTTGCAACCTTGAAATGTGGATGCTGCCCACTGTTTTCTTTCACTGTGAAATCTCCCTCCTCCCCTCCCTCCCTCGCTCCCTTCCTCTCCCTCAATTCTAGGCAGCACACTGGAAACATCTCCATGGAGACCTGGAGGGAAGGGGTTAATGCCCATGGAGACCTGGAGGGAAGGGGTTAATGGCAGAGGCTGGGAGCCAGGCCTCTCTTAACTGGGGACTTGGCAGCAGGCAGCTTGGAACGCTGCCCCCAATGTCTGCCTGAACATTTTTATTATCCTTTCTGCCCAAAGGTGGCTTTGAGACACCCACAGCTGCCCAGGCCCTTCGGATGGGGATTCGACAGACGGGAGCCAGAAAGCTGTCTGCCCCTTCTGTGATGGCTGGGGAACCCCACGGAGGAAACCACCAGCCCTCCCCAACCCCCAACCTGAGGGTGGACTTGCCTCCCTCACCCTCCAATAAACTGCAGACCTACCGGGGACTTGTAAAAGCAGTTGGGTGTTCGGAGAGGCAGCTGGGGTGGGCACTGGAGGGAGGGGGTCCCTGGAAAGAGGGGGCAGGCCCAGCGACTCACACCAGGTCATACAGAAGAGAGCGAAGCCCAGGAGAGCCGAGGCAGAGAGGACGATGCCCTGGGGACAAGGCGCTGAGGACTGTGGGGGGTGATACAGAGCAAGAACGGTGGAGGGCAAAGGCCAGAGAAGGGAGGAGGGAGCGGAAAGGCCTGGGAGATCCCCACCCCAGCACCTCGCATTCCCCATTTGCCTTTGTCAGCAGTCATTCCCCTAGGAAGGGTCTGAGCTGCCATTTTTATGGAGTTATTTTAATTGCTTCATCCTGGCCCGCTCCATTAAAACTGCCTGGCTTCACCGGCGAAGGCCCGGGCCTGCATAGACGTCTGAGGCTGGAAGCGTTATGGGCGCGAAGCAGTGTTTTGTTGTTTAGTCTGGTGGCTCCACGTCCCAACAGGTACTGGGAGGCAGGTTGCTGTCAAAGGTGAACAAGAAGCTGCTCTGAACCGACATGTGGGTTATGAACATCCGGGAGACGGTGTGTGTGCAGCAGACCAATCCCAGCCCCACCTTCAGCCTCCTGTCCACGTAGCCTCTGAGATCAAAATGAGAACCAGCCAGCAGCTCCCAAACTCCTCGTTTAGGGACACCCAGAGCCCATGCTGCTCACAGTGGGGAGTCGGGGTTCTCCGTGACTAAACATGCACTCGGGATGGGGGGGAGGTTCGGAGGCCCTGAGCCTCTATTTAACAAGACGTGAAATTAAAGTGTCCTATCCACAAAGCACCTCCTTCTCACGGTCACCCCTTTGGATGCGCACAACGCCATGTCATACGGAGTGGCAGGTGTCATTCATATTCCCAACGAGCAGAGAGGGAAGCAATAAGCATGTCTCACAGTGTGGTCCTCCCACCACAGTCTAAGTTCCTGGTTAGAAAGGCAGACTTTCTGACCTCCACACAGAGAGAGCAAACTGGACCCACTGATGGAAGCCAGACTTTTCTCTCTCAGCCCCTGAACACCAAATTTAAGAAGCAGATTGAAGAAGTAGGTCATCCGTATCTCAGTAGAGTTTTTTACAACAGCGGGCTCACTCCCACTTCCATTTTTATAGAAAACAAAATTGAGATTCCAACAGGTTAAGTGACGTGTCCAAAGTCACATCAGCGGCCAGTGCAAATTGGCAAGAGGTGTAACTAGGAATGGATAACAGATTAGCAATAACTATATAACTAGCCGTGATGAGAACTAGAACCTAGATCTTTGACCTGTGTTTATCTTTTGTAATTTCAACGCTATCAGACTGCTCCGTTCTGACACGGGGGATTCTACTTGGCGTCTCTGGGAGACTTCCAACATGAGCAATGAAAGTGCGCCCACTTAGCTATGTCCCCAGCACCCTTCCTGATGAAACGGGCCCGATTTTAGTCCTGCTCCCCTACATGGGGTCCTATGGAGAGTGCCCCCTCTCTCTTCAAACACTAAACTATTTTAGTTCTTCTTTTTTTAAAAATATATTTTATTGATTTTTTACAGAGAGGAAGGGAGAGGGATAGAGAGTTAGAAACATCGATGAGAGAGAAACATCGATCAGCTGCCTCCTGCACACCTCCCACCGGGGATGTGCCCGCAACCCAGGTACATGCCCTTGACCGGAATCGAACCTGGGACCCTTCAGTCCGCAGGCCGATGCTCTATCCACTGAGCCAAACCGGTTTCAGCAACTATTTTAGTTCTTAACCAAAATCATGGAGGCAGGAGAATTACAAGGCTCACTATTCCAGTAGCCAAGGTGTAAAAATATTAGGGGTGCCAGGCACCAATTCTAAATTCTTAAGATATGCCTGAAATTAAACGGATGAGCTCATTCATTTCGTAAAGCAAACCCCTGTGGTAAGCACCAGCGTTACCAAATGAAGACAGTGAGCCCAGCGTGACTCGCCCAAGTTTACCCAGTCCCGAGACATGGCGCTGGGCTGGGAAGCAAACGTAATCCCACTGATGCCCCCCTCTGCCTATGGGCACTGGGGTGGGGGAGCTATGGAGGTAAGTTTCAGTGGAATGAAACAAAATTACCCCCAATAGTGCAATAGCTCAGGACTGTTCCAGAAACCTAGAGCCATACACTAACTTTTGCAAAAGGCATCTGCAGGTCCATTGGAAATAAGTCATCCCCTTTAAAAGCAATCAATCACACCTGACAGATGTAGAAATGACCAGGAAGCTGGTGTAGTCCCTGCTATCTTTTTTCAGAGATGAGGAAATGGAGCATCTGAGAAGTCTACTGACCATCTCCAAAGTCCCAGGTCACTCAGAGATACTGGGCAAGAGCCACGCTGCTCGGCTGCGAACAAAATTTCCTCAAACAACCATGGGACCTCGGTGGGATGCGCCAATCAGTGTGCACTGCTCCCCAGTCTGCTGCAGTTGGCCAGTGGCTCTGCTGATCCTGACTGGCTCCCACATGTCTGAGGCTCTGCGAACTGTTGGTGGCTCGAGCTGACAGAGAGCACAGTGGACATGATGGACAAGTGTCATGTCAAGTCTCTGCTGGCCTTGTCATGACTGCAATCATTGCATTGGCCAACGCAAGCCACATGGCCAGGCCCGGTCAGTACTGAGGGCACTGCCGTCTATCATGAATGCAACGGGTCCGTCTGCCATAGTGAGGGAGGAGGAACACACTGTATAGATTGCATTCTGAGGAGGAGGAGAGAAATCAAATAAAGCCACATTATGCAATGTTAGTTCTCACCTGCAACCTTTGAAGTCACACCTCCCATTTTGGGGAACATTTGCTACATTTAATAAATCAACAGAAATACATCATTTGGCTGAACTAAGGGAAGTGTTGAATTTCAAAAGTGGGCACTATTTATTAAAATTAGGTTCACCATGCTGGTAAGTATCATATTGAATTTGAGGACTGTTAGCTTAGTTATAGATAAATACATGCAGGTCCTTTTTAAGGAATAGCTGAGAAAACAAAGTTTCACTTCAACTGAATATATATGCAATTTAAATTAAATTTTATATTATAAATATATTTTATATCATAAATTATACATATGCTCAAAAGTGAGTTTGCTTTGGCAATATGAATATGGTTTAATTTATAAAACACTAATGTATTCGCAATTTATACAAGTTTAATATGTTTGTAACTTTTCCAGAATTCATCTAGAACTAATTTGGATGCATGTAATGAAACATTAAAATGGTTTGCTTTAGTTAAATGAGACAGCTATTTTTTTAGATAGAGATCTATTTTTTAATGTGTATGACTATGCGAGGTGAATGTTGCTTAAGGATTAAAATATCTTCCTCAAGACGTTAAAATTCAAGTGTCACTTTC
Source organism: Myotis lucifugus (assembly GCF_000147115.1). Classification (NCBI taxonomy): domain Eukaryota; kingdom Metazoa; phylum Chordata; class Mammalia; order Chiroptera; family Vespertilionidae; genus Myotis; species Myotis lucifugus. The sequence goes on along the minus strand of NW_005871194.1, from coordinate 1,194,639 downwards.
AAAAAATTGTAGCTGTTATTCCTGGTAAAGACCAGAACTATTTTCACCCTTTTCCCCTGCCTTTCGGACTAATGTCGCAACTCCCATCCTCTAACTATCACTTTTCAAGTCTCTTGAAAAGAATTCTTTAAAAGTACACATATACTCATGTAGCCTCGCAAGCATGCAAGCACTCATCAAAGCAAAAGCAAAAAAACAAAAACTAAAGACCAACAAGCCCCCCAAATAAATAAACACGATCCACTAATACAAACTCTTGCAAAATCTGTTAATAAAAAGCATCTCACATATTGTATTAAAGTTGAGTTACAAAGTAAAACACAAGTATCAAATGGCTTCATTATAGTTGTTGACTTCTTAGGAAACTAAGATTATAGAGCTTCGGGTGTCTTTTTTTTCCCTTTTAAAATAAAATCGTTGTAAACAAGTTACTATTGTTCTAGTACAATGGGTCCCTTACTGGCCCACGTTGAGAGGTTAAATGTTTAAAACTTGATGTTACAATGTACTCCTTTAAAAGAAAAGACCATTTTTACACACATAAAGTGTAATGCAAAATCTAAATTCAAGAATCTCAATTTTTTTGTCAAAATGCCCTACTCTCCAGATAAATGCCCTCCCCCCTTTTTTTTCCTGCTGTAAGGAAATCCTATATGTTGTTTTATCCGAAGATCTTTGACTTATTAGAGGAAGCATGTTTGCTTAATCCTGGAGGCAAAAGTAACTTCATTAACCTGTAGGTGGGGAAAAGTAAGTTGAAAAGTATGGATTGAACAAAAGGAACAACCCCCAGGTGGGCGGCGGAGGGACTGGATGGGTTGTGGGTTCCCTTTCCCACATCCAGAGCAGCCGGCATCGCCTCCTAATGAGTCATTCTGTCTACCTGTGGGACCTGCCCACTTGCTTTCAGAAAGTTTAATTATTAATCTCCAGTCACTATCGTGTTCGCCGTTGCGATGTCTGGGGACCTGCATCGGTTCTCTCTAGCTATGGGCTTTCCTTGGTTGCTTTGCAAACTCAGGAGCTTCCCTGGTGGAATTCAAAACTGGCCCCCTGCACGGAGGGCAAGGAGAGACTGAAGGAAGGGCAGGCCTCAGCAGAGTGGCAGGTGGCAGTTCTCAGAAGCAAGAGAGCGAACGTGCTGATGAGGCCTGCCTCGGGCGGCTGCCAGATGAGTCCATCTCCCCACCTGCTACCAGGATCTGACATATGCAGAGGCCTGAGCAGGGTGCAGTCCAGTATGCCATGGCCATCGGGATGGTCTCAACAACACACGCTCCCTCAAAGCTGTGTCCTTGAAGTGCCCCCCACTGTGGGAACAGTGGGTGGAACCTACATTTCAAGGTCAAGGGAGAGGGCAGGAGCCTCCCACTGTCCAGGCCACGCTCTTGGGATATGACTGTGCCTTCGATAACCTCCGCCAGCATCCCTATATTTGTTCATTAGCCTCTGAGAATTTGTCAGCAAGGCTATGCATGTGATTGAGTCGCTCTTCTGAGATTTCTGGGGAATCGAGTTTTCTTCAGGAGACGCCGTCAGTAATGAGACCGGTTCATGGCGTCAATCTGCACATCCCTCTGAGCTTTATCCATCCTCTCTATGAACAGAAACACACTGCTGGATTTTCTTTTTGTTCTAACCTCTCCTTCCGTATTTTACAGTATCTGAAGGTATGCAATTACAGAGGGCCAAAGTGTCCACACAATTATTTCAAGGAATCTACACACACACACCCACCCACACACACACACAGTCACTGCAGCACAAAACAGCCCTCATTTTGTTTGTTGTTTTGTTTGCCTGCTAAGGTTTGCATAATTCTGGGGCTGAATTTACAGGGAAGAACAGAAGACACAGACTTATGTCATGTCTATTGTTCCTTGAACGTGTATGTTTCCCACGTGATTACCTGGCTTGCCCTCTGGCAGCAAAACAGCACGATCCTTTGGGTACCTTATTTTTTATTATTTTTTTTTAATAACAGGACAGATGGAAGCATAAAGGATTCTATAAACTCAGGTGGTTAGTTCCAAAATCGACAAATTACATGTGAATATATATATTTTTTCAACGTGCTTTCACAAACATTATCTGCCTGGAGTATTTTCAATCTTCCTAAATTCCTAGAGGGTTTCTCTATTTCTCCCTGAAGGTCCATGGACTACTCGCTTTGCATTAGAGCAGTGATTCTCAACCTTCTGGCCCTTTAAATACAGTTCCTCATGTTGTGACCCAACCATAAAATTATTTTCGTTGCTACTTCATCACTGTCATGTTGCTACTGTTATGAATCGTAATGTAAGTATCTGATATGCAGGGTGGTCTTAGGCGACTCCTGTGAAAGGGTCATTCGACTGCCAAGGGGGCCGTGACCCACAGGTTGAGAACCGGTGCATTAGAATTATTTGTGAATCTAGCTTGCCCACCCTCGCAGTAAAAATTTCACTTGGCACCAAGAGTGGATTGGCCCTTTGCCCCCAGCTCCTGAGTGAAGAGTCTGAGCCCTTGGACTGTCCCGCCTGAGAGGTGATGTTACCTGGGCTTGTTGAGACCCAACAGGTTGTCTATGCTGATGATGTGATTTATGTGGGGGCCTCAGGCCACTTGGTATCAGCTCACCATCTGCAGGGGCTGAGCCTGGAGGCTGAGGGCAGCCACATGGGCAGCCAGCTTTGTCTGAGTGGCCAATCCTCAGTACATCTGCAGACGCCCCAGCGTGGGTGGGCTTCCCCGGTTGGCCACCAGCTGTGCGTACTGTCACATGTTGTTTTATTGCTGGAGAAATAAACACTGTCCCCAGGACTCCTCTGGGGGAGGACAGCAGGAAGCTCATGCCTGGTGCCTCCTAGACACGGCCTGGTACCTCTTCCCTTTGCCAATTCTGACCTGCCTCCTTCCCTGAAAGATACAGTCACCCCGAGTGGAACAGCTTTGCTGAGTTCCATGAGACCTTCCAGCAAATTACTGAATCTGAGACCACCTCCCGGTCTCGGGGACTTCCCTAACTCATTGGGTGACAGGAACGGCTGCCCACTGCCTCTGACTTACTGCTAAGTTCTGTCACTGTGGAGGACCCACAGAAGACTGGAGGGATGGAGGGAAGAAATCCTAATTCTGTCCCTGGGAGAAAGCATGGCACGGTACGGCGGCCAGGTTCCTGGAGGGCAGAGGGCTCAGTGCACCCTGTTCTACGACGGCTCCTTCTGGCCCCCGACACAAGTCCCCTCCTCCTTTTTGGTGACAGCCTTTCCACCCCTAGCCCAGGCTTTCATCTTGCAGGTGCCCTGCATTCAGTCACACCTTTGTAATTAATTTGTAAGTAAACCTCTCCCCCCACTTCCCCACCTCTTCCTAATAGGAGTGTGTTAGGGGCCGAGGAGGCATAGCAAAGAAGTGATCAGATTCTGGATATAGGTCGAAGGTACATGCCAAGAACTGGCGTTTGTTATAAGAGAGAAAGGAAAGAATCAAGAACGATTCCGACGTGTGATGATTTGGGAGCTGCACGTTCAGATTTTCTCCTTCTGAAGCATCGGTGTGACTTCCCTTTAAAGTGGGGCATTTTCCACAGTCGCCTTGACTCCCCTTTGCCCTGGAAAATAAGGCCGCCACCAGCTGCTGTCTCCCATCATGTGTACGTCATCGTTTCCCTCTTTTACCTACGTCACCCCTGGCCACCTCTGTCTCCTAGAGATCTCTGATTGTCCAACTCCGGGCACAGAAAAACACTCCCTAGAGTTTGAGTCGGGAGGCATATTCTGCAGCCTCAGCTCTCTGTAATGCTGGGCAAACATGAGCCTCTAAATCCCATGTTCTTGTCCATCCGGTCCCTGTATCACAATGTGTGAAGAAATGCATCAGTCTTAAACTGATATGAAATGGTGGCTAGCTTGTCTCTTCTTTATGGGAAACGTGTCTCTGATGCTGCTGTTCCTTTGGTTTCCATAGAACAAAGAAACCCTGCCACTATGTCTCTGCAATGCATTCCTCCTCGGTCTTCCTTTTTGCAGCCTCTCTCTCACCCGAAGAGCAACTGTGGTCGCCACTGCACACTCTATCGAGTAAATCTCATTTATCTGATGGCTCCTGAATTTTACTTGACTTCCTGCTTCCCATGAAACTTGAAGGAGCTTTGTTCATTTCTTTCCTCCTTCGTTGTGAAATGGGCTTCACTCCTGCCAACATGAACTTGACTCTCACCTTTGATTCGACTGTGACGTGGCTCTCCCCCTCCGTGGGGCTGCCCTGAACCACAAATCCGGTATCTCCTTTACAAATCTCACTTCTCCACCAGCCCCTCCTGCCACTTGCATTGACCTTCATCCACTGAACGGTTGAAGGACTTACTACTTGTCGCTATGTCTGCTACAGTTCTGAAACTCCTTGTGGTCCTTTCTCACTGTTTTTCTAGTTTCCCAAATAAAGTGCTAACTCTTTTAGGGCAGAGACATGCTTCCCCTTTCTCCACACGCCACCAGCATTTATCTCTTGTATTTGTGATAACAGGCTACCGATAACAGTCATAATCGGTATGAAGTGATTTCCCACCGTGGTTTTAATATGTTTCCCTAATGATTAGTGTGTGAGCATCTTTTCATAGACCTCTTGGCCACTTTAAGGTAAGACAGAACTATCACAGTCACCGTTACTTATACTATTTAAATATGCAAGGCTTTATCTTATGCTTTTTAAAAAATAACCGTCTTAAAATGTTTAGTAGAAATGAAGCAATGTTGGTGGATGGAATGGGATGAATAGAACTGAAATGTAGTCCAATGTGGTCTGTACAAGACGTCTTTTGTTTTCACTAGGAAGTGCCCTGTGCATTTCAATGAAATCCTGGGACACACGAGTGTGATGGATTATTTAAAAGTATTATGTGGTCCAATCACTGTGCATTAACGATACACTAAACATCAGGAGAACAAAAGGACCTGGGAAACCAGTTCCGGTAAATTAAGATCCACCTTAGATGTCACTCCCATGACAACCTTCCTGTGAACTTGACTAGAACAATCATAAGGTTGTCTTTGATTTTTGGCCTACGTTGTATGTATTCCACTAACAGCAGAAATAGCAACACATCTTTATTTTTATCATGCCAACATAGTTTATGAAATAAAACAAAAATGTGCTCATTTTAATTCTTGAATTTTAATTCTTGAACTTTACTAGATATGTTGCTTTTAACAAGAAGCCTCTTTATTTAAAGCCAAACGTGACCTAACATTGAGGGAAGCTTTGGAGAGGGTCATACAGACTCCAAACCCAAAGCGTAGCTGATGTGTGACATTGAATTCCGTAGTGAAAGCATTTCCCACGTGGCCCTGGGACAGGGTTAACATGCTTCTGAAGATTCAGAAAGAGAAGCGGGTAGACTGGGGAAATCGGGCTGCTTGCCCCTTCGATGTGTGCCATTTTCTCAGGGGCATGTGGCTGCGTGATATTGTCATTTTTAAGCTGCTCTCAGTGGCGATTCGGATATCACTGCCATCTTTGAGATGTTTTTCAAATATTTCTCTCCTTGGCCAAGCCACAAATTCACTTTGTGCCCAGTTAAATCCTCATAAAATAGTGTCTTTGACAAATGATTGTTTTTTTCCTCCTCAACCCAGAGAAATGCCAGACGGGGCTATTTTCACTTTTGGTGGGAAATGTTCCATTTAGACTGACGCACAATTACGTGGCAAATCTCCGGGTGTTCTTTCCCTGTCATACGGCTGAACTTGAGAGAGCTGTGAAAGTGATCTGACAATTACAATAAAAATAGCGAGCCCGGTGCCTTCCAGGCATGCGGCTTGAATTATCTCGTGCATTGGCTACACCAGTGCTGAGGGAGGTACTAGTATTCCTTTTATTTGACATGTGGGGAAACTGAGATTGGGGAAGACTAAGCCACTCACCTGGAATCAGTAATCTGGCAGCCTCATTTCGCCACTTTGGATCATTCTTCATGAGTACTGAATAATAAGGCTACAACCCACCCATATACAAATATTAACATATTAAAAATATTTGTAAGTATCTTTGTGGAGAATAAGCACAAACCTGAGTGTGTTTCTAGCATCTAGTGGACAAACACAAATTATGTAGAAAATTAATTTAAAACATGTTAGATGCCCTAGCTGGACTGGCCCAGTGGATAGAGCATCGGCCTGCAGAATGAAGGGTCTTGGGTTCGATTCCGATCTAGGGCATATGCCTTGGTTTCGGTTTGATTCCCAGTAGGGGGTGTGCAGGAGGCAGCTGATCAATAATTCTCTCTCATCATTGATGTTCCTATCTCTCCCTCTCCCTTCCTTTTTGAAATCAATAAAAACATATATAAAAAAGATGCTAGATATCCAAAATATTTTAATTGCATATAGACTATTTAAAAATACATTTTGTATAGGTAGATATATAGATACATACATACATAGGGACATACAGGCAGTCCCTACATGTCCAGTAAAATTGAAAAAGACAAAATGCCCATGACACATGTAGCAGGGAATTAGAATGACTTTGGAAAAAAAAATGACTCCAACTTGTTGCCATGGTAATGGAGATACATCCTGATTGCTTGGTGAACAACCATAGTCTAGGACTCAAAGAAGAATCCTAAGGATGGTTGGGACAAAGCTATCTTGACTCATTCCCCTAATTATTTAACCTTATTCACTTTCTCACAATTTTCTCCTGGCCTCTTTTTTGCTCCCTATACTATATACCAGAAGTGATCTGCAGGACAGTGTTTAGAGTCATTTCAAGGAGTGACCACCATCACCATTCCTATGCCTCTCACTTTAACCCATTTGAATGGTTTCCTCATCCCCACCCTACCTCACCTGAGTGATCACTTTCCCTGCTACAACTAAGAAACTAGGAGCCAATGACCTGAGATCGTGGTTTGAATAACTAGCCACTCTTGGTTTAGAATAGGGGTCCATGAACGTTTTCTGTAAAGGTCCAGGTTTAAAATATATATTGAGTAGTCTCTGTCACAGCTACGCAAGTCTACCATCTACAATTCATAAATAGATGAGCTTGGTGGTGCTTTAATAAAACTTTATTTATAAACACAGGCAGCAAACTAGGTTAGGCCCAAAGGCACACAGCTCATCCTCCCTGGTTCCGGAAGAATGATGTACCACTGTGTTGGGTTCTTTGTAGACCCTTTATGTCTTCATCACAGACATTCCAAGGTGAGGGTATGAGCTCCCAGGTCCTCAATGTGGCCACACAGCCCTGACCCCTTCCAAGTCTTGTTTGGACAAGGCATCCTTGGAGAGTTTGCCCAAAGGTACCAGGAGACCAGGCATCCATACTATTTATAGCATGTTCTCTGAATGACACTTTTGTGAGAAAATGTCTTATCTCTGACTTATAACAGCTGGTGTCATCACAAACAAAGAGTGCAATATTTCCCTGAGCGGATACTGTTTGGGGGTTCCCGTCTCAGTGGAGATGCCAGGCAGTGTCAGACTTCACACATAAGTTTGTTCGCACAACGCCATGTCTGTGGCTCCTTGGTTTGTGTGTTTAATAGGTGGGTATTCTCTGCCCCACAGTTCGAATTTTTAAAAATTAAAGGCTCGCAGTTGTTCGTGTCAGAGGGTTTGAGACATGAAAAGAAAGAATGAAGGATTCAAATAGTAAACAAGTCCATCTTTTTAACAACCCCTTACTTGGCAGAACACAGCCTGCTTGGAGCGATCTGGGATCCGAGCGTCCACCGGCCTACGTGAGCAAGTGGTACAAGACAGAGGACTAGGGCCCCAGGACTGTCTCTGCAGCCTATGGCAGGTGTGAGCCTGGCTGAGGGGGGCTCTTGGCGCAGCCCTGGGACTAAGCTTATAGTGGGGCTCCTTGTCTAATCCCAAATCAACCCCCTACACTCTGTCTCTCCCGTTAAAAAGCACTAAACCCACAGACTAGGTTTCAAAAGAAGGAAAAAAACCTCTTCTCACTGTTAAAACTTCCCTGAAATCCACTCATGGGAACTGGGAACATATGGTGATGTACTTTTTTTAAGTAAGATATATGTAGTATTCAAGAAATAGCTGAAATCTGTTGGATCCCAGAAACTCTTATAAGTTGAACTCCACAACAGATACATTATTTTTGTTAGATTCAGCAATGGTCGATGCAGAAAGAAATTTAGCAGGCAAACAACTTTTCAAAAGAGGAACTTGGGTAAAGTGTACACTTCCATATGGATTTCTAACAGCACGTGCTAAGAAAATTAATTTTTAATGCATGTGTGAGCGAATACAGCCACAAAATTCTGTGCATAAGTAAGGGGAGCAGCTCTCCTCTGAGCTCTTTAGGGAGCATTTCTGAGTGATTGGCACTTCACAGGAGAAATATTTTTGAGCACCTACTGTATACCAGGCATTGTGCAAGGCACATGGAAGACAGTGTTACACAAAATAGCAGAACACCAGCCCACAGAGAGCTGGAATCTAAAAACAGGTATTAAAATGTCGTGGAATCCACTAGATAGCTCCACAAAGGAGAAACCAAAAGGAATTAACAATCAATAACTTCATCATAATCACAATGAAAATGTGGGATATGCTCTTAGGTTTAAAGAATAAACTCAGGTTAGCTACAAGTGACCAAAAATATTATTTTTATCATGATAAAATTGATGTTATCATAAGATGTATGATATGAACCATTTTTGAATAGACAGTTTAGTGGCATTAAGTACATTTGTGTTGTTTTGCAATCATCACCACCATCCACCTCAGGAACTTTTGCATCTTCCCAAACAGAAACTGAACCTACTGAGCATGAACTCCTCATCCTCCCTCCTTCCCTCCAGCCCTGGTGGCCCCCATTCTTCTTTCTGTCTCTATGCATCTGACTATTCTGGGTATCTCATTCTATCATCACTCAATACTTGTCCTTCTATGCCTGGCTTATTTCCCTTAGCATAATGTCTTCCAGGTCCCTTCATGCTGTAGCAGGTGTCAGGATTTCGACTCTCTTTAAAGCCGACTAATATACAATTGACCTATACACCACATTTTGTTTATTCAGAGTTGGTGGATATTTGGGTTGTTTCCATGTTGGGCTATTACGAATAACGCTGCTATGAACAAGGGTGTACAAATACCTGTTTGAGTCTCTGCTATCAATGCTTTTCAGAATATATCGAGGGGTGACACTGCTATATCATTAAATGGTCATTAAATATGGTCATTCTATGTTTAATATTTTTAGGAACTACCATCCTGTTTTCCACAGCAACACATTGAGGTTTAACTCTACAATAATAACTACACATGTGTGTGATCTATTTTCTGTGTGTCAGGACCTTTGCTTGGGTGCCTCACCTATTGACAATATCATTTTCAATTCTCATACCAGACAGGTTCTTTGATTTTTCTCATTTCACTGGCGAGAAGGGCTTCCCAAAGGGATAAATTAGTAAGTTGCAGAGCCTGGAGTTGAGCTCAGGTCAGCCCAATTCCACAGCCCACTGCTCTGTCACTAGCTGCAGCCACGGGTACAGGGCTGTCCAGAGAGAAATGTGACTGAGCTGCCTACCTGTAACTTGCCTTGTCAGTACCTTCATCTTATACGCAGAAGGCATGATAATATAGCACACTATAATTTCTAGAACCCAGAGAAACTCTTGGAATCATGAAAGGGTAAGTCCAGGAAAACAGGATACATCTAGCTCATGTTTTGCCGGTGGGAAAGAAAATGATGAATATTGGGGTGTTTTGTTTGTTTGTTGTTGTTGTTTTGTTTTGTTGTTTGCATGGTAGATTATTCTAGGCACGATTCTGTTAGCACCTACACCTTTTCTAATTCAAGGTCACTTGCTGAACTTTCTTCTCATTGAGATGGTCACTATATTGGAAAAGGCAGATGAATAACTGTTCCGTAGAAGAGTTGTAAATGAGCCAGGGTGTGGACACATGTCATAGAGAGTGAAGAAAAAAAAAAGCAGCCTAAACTGGCAATCACTGATGAGATTTATTTATTCCTCTAAATCAGCGGTTCTCAACCTGTGGGTCGCCACCCCTTTGGGGGTCAAATGACCCTTTCACAGGGGTCGCCTAAGACCATCGGAAAACACATATATCATTACATATTGTTTTTGTGATTAATCACTATGCTTTAATTCGAACAACCCTTTCACAGGGGTCGCCTAAGACCATCAGAAAACACATATATAATTACATATTGTTTTTGTGATTAATCACTATGCTTTAATTATGTTCAATTTGTAACAATGAAAGTACATCCTGCATATCAGATATTTACATTACGATTCATAACAGTAGCAACATTACAGTTATGAAGTTGCAACGAAAATAATCTTATGGTTGGGGGTCACCACAACATGAGGAACTGTATTAAAGGTCGCGGGATTAGGAAGGTTGAGAACCACTGCTCTAAATGCAACCAAGTAATCTCTTCGACAGGAATTTCAAGACAAATCAAGGCCCTGTTAACCTGAACAAGGCATTCTTCCCCATCTTAAACAAGGGTTATTGCATCAAATTATACCGAGACTCAGACAATATGCCAGTAACAAGCAGCCCAAAGAGGAAATCCCAGTTTATATGACTCACTGTTTTGAGCAAATATTAACATTGGCTAGCCAACACTTCCCTTGTATCACTTTTCCAGATCACCAGAAAGTTATATAATACTTCAAAGTAGCCAACGCAGGCAGGCAGGCAGGAGAAACTTGATAAACTCCTTGGATTGCCGGTTTCATTACCCACAGCTTCAATCACCCGAGACTCAGTATTTCTCTGGAACCCAGGAGAAGAAATACACTGTTTCCAAGCACTGGCACAGGCAAGTCCAACCCCTCCGAGTGGAGAAAGGATCTAGATGGCACCTCTTCGTGTCCACGGGTCTAACACCAGCTCCCAGCTCCGTCTGAGCACAACTGGCGTCTCTCAGAAAACCAGCTCTGCAAATGTCAAAGAGCTCATTCCCCAGAAGGCTTTGCACAGATTAGCCCGTTGTCTCCACATACACGACAGGTGAGCCAATCCTCCGCAACGACAAATCTAAATAATATGAATTCGTCGGCTGAGATGAATAAATTCCCATTTTTCTGGAAATTACAAAATCATCAGGACATTGTTTGGCAAGTGGATGCCCACATGCAAAATGACTGACCATAAAAGAAAGGGGTTGATTAGATGAGCAATAAACTAAGTCCTTTCCACACCTCAGTCTTTATGGTTTTTCATTTTCAATGAGAGCTAAATGTCTGTTTTATTTCTATGTTCTCTCACAAAAATATAAGTGGATACATTGCTCCTTCTTATTCCAATGGAGGTGCAAGATTTGCAGACTACGCCCTGTGTGAGACAGTGGGTAGGATGGGGGAGATACTAAAGCCGTTCCTGGATAAGGGGCCTTGAGTGAAATGTCCCACAGGATTTAGTGACCCCACATCACAAGGATTCTTACTTTATTATTATTATCAGCCCCGTGTTGTTCAGAAATGGCAGGAGGTCAGACTGTTTTCAGTACCTATTATGTTTGCAGAGTCCTGCATGACTGTGGTGTGAGTAAGCATGAGTGAACCCCCTTATTAGCAGAACAGAGGGTCCGTAGGGCAGAATGAAGAGAAATGGGTAAGGTCCTTGGATGGCAGGAGGGGGGAAAAGAAGGAAGATTCCGCGCTTGGAACACACACGTGAATTAGGAACTCTTGAAAAACATCAAGCAAAATGAATTCTCAAATACAAAATACACCAGAGCCCAAATGATGAAAACAAAAAAACATGTGTGCGTACATGTGTGCCTATAATAATAGAGTCGTGAATAATACCATGTGTTGCAGTGTGTGTATGCATAGTAACTCCAGGTGGAACCATGCAATGCTGATATTCTGGGAGGCATGATTTCTAGAATGAAGTCAACACTCAGGAGAGGAGGGAAGAGGGCAGAGCAAAAAGTCAAGCCATGACCCAGCTAGAGTACTGCCTACAGGGAGGAAAGATTAGCCGGGTCAGGTTTACTTTGCTAGTCCATTTCCTGCGCTATTGATTCGGCTTTGATCCTGAACTCTCCCTGGGATGTCACTTGCTTTAAAAACAGAAAGAAAACACACACACACACACACACACACACACACACACACACACACACACACACATCGATTGACTTTCTTTCTCATGGTCAGTCTGTTCCCCAGACCCTTAACACTAATCAGTTACCACCTCCTCCGACTTATCTTATCGGTTTTTCTAATTTCCTCCATTAAGTGACGTCTGCCTCTGTAGCTGCTGAAATCGCTCGGGCTGGGTACATAAGGAGATTAAACCAAGAACCGGAGTTCCCTTGATCTTCTCCACTTCCCCTGGTCGAAGGCGTGTCTCTGTTTACTGTGCCAGATAAGGGGCGCAGACACGCCGGGAATCGGACTTTAGAAGATGCGAAGGATTAAGATAACTGCCTTGTGTATACAGTAGGTGACAAGAAAATCCCGCCTGGGGAACTATAAAGGGCTCTTCAACTATAGCTCATTATACTGGGTTTATGACAAACCAGAACTCTGAGGATGTCGGAGGGTGTAACCAGATCCCGGCCCTTTTAAAGGGTAGTGGTTAGTGGAAGTGTTTCTGACAGCTAAATAAATATTTTCTAAATAAAAACACACTGTATGTTTTAAAGGGAATATCAGAACCATTTTTAGAAATGCGGATTGCTACTCTGGGATTCCCCAGCTGCCAGGGCCTGTGCTGAGTAGAAACGGCTATTTTGTGACTGTCGCCAGCTGGAAGCCCTGGCCGCCCCGGGAAAGGGCCGTGCGGTGAAAGCACGCAGGGTCTAGAGCTGCAGGCAGTGCCAACTGCAGAAAAGTCCATTCTCAAAGCGTGGTGACGATGTGGGTCACATCCCAGACCGAGAGTCTACGTCACCAGTAAGAGTGGAAGAGGCGCGCACGGAGCAAAAGAGCCCCACGCAGAGACAGAAACCCGTATCGCCCAGGGGCCAATCCCAAGAACAGTAGGCGACAAGGGAACTGACAAAATCAATGGAGCGGCACTGAGTGTTCTTTCACAAGATTAAAAAGGAGAAGGAATTACGAAGAAGTGGGAGGAGCAGATATCATCAAGGCTACTGGCAAAATGTACAAAACTGTGAAGGCTCATGGTCAGGATATATACAGGCCAGGATGACTGGGGGACCTATATATGATAAATGGGCTTATGGTTCTATGTCTTTATACACTCACAACGTGACATTGCCACAGCATCAAACTTACTCTTTACCTGCTGCCCCCATTCCAGAGCAGCCGTCGCTCAGTTTCTTCTAAAAGTTTCTAGACATTGTCCACCCTCACGCAAGTCTGGCGGTCAGCAGTGACCAACGAACCATCTGTAATAGGCCCTGAAGGGACTTCTGCATAAGCTACACCAAAGGCCTCCCTGGCACATTAGTGTGGAGGAAAGCAGGTTTGCAATAGGAAGGCCTGGGGATGGGCGAATTCTGGTGGATTATTCCATGAGGGGGTTACCTGCAGGAAAAACTCATGGCGGTGGCAAACTTGGCCATCATTCAGGCTTTGAAATGACACGAGCGGGAGTCTGGGGATGGGACTTGGCAACAGGAATCTGAAAAACCAGGATGGAAACGAGGTTTCCTCCCACATGTCAAGTCTAAGTGATGCACGGTGGCTGGCTGCTGGCGGGTAGTGTTCCAGAAGGCTCCTGAGGCTGCACCCCAGCCCGGAGACAGGAGTGTGGCAATTGATTCGGGGTTGTTCACATGTATCTCTTCCCTGCAGCTCATAGCACTGCTTACACTCAGTTTTGGATACAGAAGATCCTGTTTCTAGGAAGTAACTCTCTGGGCAGAAGCGATCCCAGGGGACTTTCTGGAGAGATGTATAGGGAATAGTTCCAGGGAGGAATGCTGGGTACATTAGGTGGGCTTTTGGGACAGAGCTCCACCCTAGGCAGGAATGAGAGCAGAGAGGAAAAGGCACACCCCCAATTGCATCAAGGGAATGCATATGGCAGGTGTCAGCAGGTGAGCCCTCTCTGGACACGCCCACTGGTGTCCCCAGGCTCCGCCTCCTAGGCACAGGGAGTCCCTCAGTGAGGGAGTTAAGATATTCCACTGTCTAGTGTCCTTTCACATAAATTAAGTGCTAGTGCAATTCTCACAAGACAGTGAAAATAGTTTTCACACGTCCTTTAAGTGGAAGCTTTCATTCTCAATTTATTTTAAATATATCCTACTATCAAATACATAGGAGACTTCCAACATTTTTGTGTAAATGTAAAAGGAAGGAGACTACTGCTATAAGAAGGAAATTCAGACAATCTTTCGATAAGGCAAACACGAGTGAATACAAACAAAAATATTTAGGCGCTCGCCGTAGTGGGCTTACAAAGCACTCTCTACTGCTCTTTCGGACCATTTATGTTTCTAGAAAGCTGAAATATTTACTTAGAAGGATTTTCTTTTTACCCCGTAGCTCATCCTAATAATGCAAACTCAGAAAATTAAGGAAGGCTGCTTTTGGCACCTTAATAGAACACATGTTTGGAAACAAGGTCCTCATCTGATATGGTTTGTTAGTGTGTCTTTCCTGCTCACTCATGAGACTAAGCTCACATACAGTGTCCATACCATATAACTTATTACCAAGATTATTTTTTTTCCACAGAGGATCCCAAACATATTTTTCTAATGCAGGTCAGTTGTGAATGAAACATAATTGCAGTAATAATAGAATTAAGAGTCCCCAAGAAGCATCGCATGGCTTTTAATAATCCAACTGACAGCCCAGATTTGATGTCACTGTTTAATGAGTGGTTGTCATTTTTTTCCCCTGAGAAAATGAGTAATGTCTCTTCTGTTAGAAAGTAATTCTCTGCAACTGCTATTTACAGAAAATGTGAACGCATTCATGAATGTTTAATGAATCAAGTGACTTGCAACCATGAAAAGAGAAAAAGGAAAAAGCAAGAAGGTGAGCTAATTAAAAGGAGAGAACCTGCTTTCTGGAAAATTAGGGACACCCAGTGAGTTCCTCTGGACGATGTGGGCCATGTTCCTTTCTTAAAGTGACTCTACAAAAGAGAGAGCAGGTCAAGTTTATATTATGTAGGAGACACAGGCAGAGGGAGGGAGGGAAGGGAGGGAGGGAGGGAAGGAGGGAGGGAGGGAGGAAGGAAGGGAGGAAGGTAGGAAGCGAGGAAGGAAGGGAGGAAGGGGAAATGGCTAAGAAAGGAAGAAGCTTATGGGTATAGGATTGATTTCCTGTATTTTAGTTTTGTTTTCTAAATGAGGCTACCTCAAACTTCTGCCCTTCTCTGTCAGCTATTTTCTGCCCTAGTAGCATCTTCTCCATTCCTTTGGGGTGGGGGGGGACTCATTTACAGTCCCCACCCGCACCCCGGGTTTTGAGAGATCATCATATGAGACAGACGTAGGAAGGCAGGGCAACCATTTTGGACCCGGTGGGCACCCAGAACCCTCAAAGCCCACCTACCCATAGATTCCCTCCCACGGCGCTGTCCCGGGGTCATCAAATGATTTCTTTTCTGAAGGCTTTCCAGGTTACTGAGCGCCACAGTCAAAGGCTCCGGACTAATACCTCTGGGAGGCAGAGTGCTTTAAGCCATTATCACAAACACCTAAAAGGAAGTACTTGAAAAATGAGAGGCAGATTAAAACCTGATGGGGTGCGGAATGAAATGCCCAGGAAGGGGAAGGAGAGGTACCGAATGAGGAGAGAGGGTGCCAAGACAAATCCCACCTCCCTGCCAAGCGTCTCCAAGGTACTCAGGGAAGTGAGCGATGCTTCTGCTGAGACCAAGCGTCTGAAACCAATCCTTTCCATGGGAATACGAGAAAAAAGAGGAGATGGGGTGGCAGGGGATGCATTCATCTATATTCATATATGCACTCACTGAAACATAATCAAAACCTTCCCATCCCCGCTTGGCAACGGGCTGGGTTTTCTGCAGTTGTCAGGGGCAGCCCTTCCTTACTGGCGCTTGTTTGTGCTGGTAAACTCCTTGGCGACGGAACAGAGTCTTCTGAGATCACGTGGGAGCGTCCATGTCTCCAACTGCTTCCAGTATTTTCTGATGCAACCAAGTGTAACAATGTTGTATCCTAGTAAACATGGAAGTGGAGCAAGAGAAACATGACCCTGCTTCTGAAAATCATAGACTGGATCCGGACTGGTCTGGTGGGTGAGGCTAGGAGCCCTGTGTGAAGTCTTGGGGTGTGTGTGTCTTTATACCAGGTCTCTTACATTCTGTTTGCTCTCCAAGATGAAAAAATTAGCAAGAAGAACAGGACCCAGCCATGCAAAACCCATTATGCATTCATTCAGTTGTAAGGATTTCAGGATGGACAGGTGCCAAAACAGGCTGAAAACAGATCTGATCTCTAGCTGTTCCAAAGGCCCCTCCTATGGAGGAAAGGCGGAATCTGATCCCCTGCTATGCAAATGTCTTTCCTTTCCCTGCTGATCTCTCTGGCTGGGTGTCAAAGAGGAGAGACCTTCTTCTTGTCATTAAATCACTCACCAATGGGT
This sequence comes from Myotis lucifugus, assembly GCF_000147115.1. Taxonomy (NCBI): domain Eukaryota; kingdom Metazoa; phylum Chordata; class Mammalia; order Chiroptera; family Vespertilionidae; genus Myotis; species Myotis lucifugus. Next base: position 1,178,105 of record NW_005871194.1, on the reverse strand, counting down.
GACCTGAGGAGGCCTCTGATATCCCTGGGCATCTATTGCTTCATGTATAAAATAAGAGAATTATATTCGCTAATGCTAAACACTTGAGAATATGAAACGCTAAAAAAAATAGGCTTTGAAAGTGTTTATTACTTTTTAAATGCTGCACACCTTTTTGGTAGTTTTTTTCCCCTTGTTTATTTATTTTTTCTTAAAGAAAACGCTTCTTTCATCTAAGAGAACATACTAAATGTTTTTTTTGTTGCTGTGTTTTTAATTGTGGTAAGGGCACTGCACGTGAGATGCACCCTCTGCAGAGTTTTAGTACCATCGAGTGTTGTTTCTGTAGGCACGACGTTGTACCTGGGATCTCTAAGACTTCCTCATCTTGCTTCACTGAAATCTTTTACATGTTGATTAGCAAGTCCTCACTTTCTCCTCCACCCAGTGCCTGACAACCGTCATCCTAGTTTTCGCTTCTTTGACTATGTTAGATGCTCTGTGTAAGTGGGATCCCGCCGTACCTGCTCCTCTATGCCTGGTTTATTTCACTTGGCGTAATGTCCTCAGGTTTCCTCTGGGTTGTCACATATTGAGAATTTCCCGAGGTACACTGCATTGCATGTATAGGCAACATTCCTTTTTCCATCCTTCCACTGACGGACATGGAGGCTGCTTCCACATATGGGCTACTGCAAATAGTGTTGCAACAGGGGGTTGCTGATATCTCTTCAAGATCCTGATTTCCATTCTTTTTTTTAAAATATACATATTTTAATGATTTTTTACAGAGAGGAAGGGAGAGGGATAGAGAGTTAGAAACATCGATGAAAGAGAAACATCGATCAGCTGCCTCCTGCACACCTCCTGCTGGGGATGTGCCCACAACCCAGATACATGCCCTTAACCAGAATCGAACCTGGGACCTTTCAGTCTGCAGGCCGACACTCCATCCACTGAGCCAAACCGGCTAGGGCATGATTTCCATTCTTTTGAATAGATTCAGGAAGGGCAAGAGATCATAGGGAACAGGAATCAGAAAGTAGAAAGGGAGTCCAGTGTCTCAGGGGCTTTGCAGAAAGACTGCTTTCGAGGTATGAAGTGCCTACTGTGTGTCAAAAGTTGTGAGTGATTCACATCTACTGTATCATTTGATCTTTGCAGAAGCACAGGGTTTTAGGAAGAGACTTCCACTCAGAGGTTGAGGAGTTTGTCTTAGGGTTCACAGGTTTTAGGCAACAGAGGCAGCCTTCAGACCCTGGGCAGGCACACACGCAATGCTATATTTTTCATACCATGCATTTTTAGTACCACAGATTCATAGCCATTTTGCTGTGTTGCTATTGCTGTTGAACATGTTGCAGAATGTATAGCACCTCACTCTTTCCATTCGTGTTTACATTTTTAAAAACTACTGTTAACAAGTCATCGACCCAAACTACAGGCAGACTCTTGCAGAAGAAAAGAATTCACTTTCATTTTTAAACCGTTTTTTGGAGTATTTGTTTAAAAATGATACGTAATAATAAAATATCCGATGAAAAGATTTTGGGTGGGGATGAATTACATTTCGAATATGCCTGATAGGTTAAAACGCACTTCTCGCATGTGTCTACGACTTGCTCAGCACGGTTTGGAAAAGCTGTGGGTGGAGATAGGAAATAGGCTTTGAATGTCAGAGGTAAGGATTGACACAGTGAACTTGACTTTCTCAGCCAAACATGTTACTCAGTCTAGACCTGTGCTTACGGTAGACTTTTGAACCAAAGCCCTTTTAGAAGAACACTCTGAGGCTTAAGTCAATATAGGATGATTAAATGCCTTGGCATTTTTAAGTATTTTACTAAACATGAGAGATTAAGAAAACCAGGCCTCATAAATCTCCCCGTTCTCAGCCTACATATGGTCTAATAATAGAATTAAGGATTTGAAACGTCTTAATCCTTTCAATTGAAGGAAGATGAACTCATGTCATTGAACCACCACATGCTCTTCGGTCAGACTGCAAGACTGTACCCTTTCACTTATGGTCACGACGGCACTCACGGCTGCTCTGAGCAGAACCAGGTATTTCCCACGTTAAGACTTTCTCCTAGAGCAGTGATGGCGAACCTATGACACGCGTGTCAGAGGTGACACGCAAACTCATTTTTTTGGTTGATTTTTCTTTGTTAAATGGCATTTAAATATATAAAATAAATATCAAAAATATAAGTCTTTGTTTTACTATGGTTGCAAATATTAAAAAATTTCTATATGTGACACGGCACCAGAGTTAAGTTAGGGTTTTTCAAAATGCTGACACGCCGAGCTCAAAAGGTTCGCCATCACTGTCCTAGAAGATCTATGCCATGGAGGGGAAAGCTTCCTTTGGTCAAGTGCAGGTCCCCTTTCAAAGCTATGATGGGAAAAGAAGCCTGGTATACACTGAGGTTTTGGATTTCATTGTGTACAAGGTTGTGGTTATGTATTACTCAGCCTTACAGGTTAGTCAAGGTGCTGTTGGCCAGTTTCTCAAATTGTATCATTGCCTGTTTAGGTTCCTATTTGGTGAAATGTTCTCAATGGAACCTGATAGCAACAGCCAGATGGGAAACAATGGAAAACAAAGTAACGGCTTGTTCTTAAAGAAAGTCTCTTTGACGGGCAGCGTCATCATAATTTGGGAAATTAAAAGCCTATGGCAGTAATTCGTGGCAGAACTGTCCCTGCTGGGACTAATTCTCCCGTAAAGGGTTCACGATGGTCCCCTATTATTACAGGTGTCTAATTTCTATCTTCAGATCTGCCTACAGCTGAGTGGGTATGAGGGGGGAGGAGGATGGCCCCTCGTTTTTTAAGAATTCACCACACCACTGTGGCTGACTGTCACATCACACCTTGTATGTTTCCCTCTCATTTTTTTAGTTACTCCAATCATAAGTTGCTGTGCCCACCATAGCCGTGGGTCGCCCTCCTTCCCACTTCCTGCGTTAGAAACTGGGGCTTGTGTTCTATGCTCACTATTTGCATAATAGATTGCTCAAATGTAGGTATAAAATGACTAATAATTGCCAAATATCACTTCCTTTGTTTCGACAAGTCAAGGGTGAAACGTAGAACCTCATTTCCATCAGCAGCGACAAAAACAACCCTCAATTGTAGGGAGAGGGATTGGGGTGAATGATCATAAAGAGAAGTAAAACAGAAGTGATGGTTGTGTAGGCTGCAGGTTCAAATGAATTCATTGCCCTCATTACAGATACCCATCATGTTACGATTTCAGTTCAAACGACAGCTACCTCACTAACCAGATGCCTTCTCCTTCTTCTATACTTTTTGCAAAGAGACAGATGCCAAACCTTTCTGGTCTGGACGGTTCCTTTGAACCCTCAAATATAGCCCTGGAGAGGCTGACTTTGGAAACAACAAAAATAGCTCTGCCCTCTACCGCAAAACAGAATGCGTCTAGGTTCCTAGGAGCAGTCTGGGCCTTTGCTGACCAATCGGATTTCTTTGCGGGTGAGCAGAGGGGGAGATGTTCAAAAGGGGATCTGAAAGGTGGGAAGAGCGATGACTGCTGCTGTTCCCTAATCCCAGAAAATAAGGTTTCTTCTCCACTCCAGTGAAATAGAGCTGAAGGAAGGAACGGCGAGCCAGCCCGGCCAAAAGCGACTGTCTTACGTAAACCCATTTGATTTCCCAACTGCTCTGTGTTCTGCCCTGGCCTTAGCAGTTGCTCCAAGATCTGTTCGTGGGCAGGATGGTACAGATTAAAATGAATAAATAAATAAAAGAAAGAAAGAAAGGGCGGGGGGGGGGGAGGAGTGCAGGCCCGCGTTTCCTTGTGAGATTCCTATTACAAAATCCCTCCTCAGCTCGGTGCCAGGCCAGTGCTCTGGGCGATGGTAGGTCTGTCAGGGCAGGACTCTTCCTGGGAGGGGGGTTCCTTTGGGTGGGGAGGAGCCTCCTCTGCTTTAACGACCTTGACAAGCAGTGGAGGAAGGCGCTCATCATTCCTCACAAAGGTCTCATTGACGAGGCTTTATGATTTTTGTTCGAAAGCACTTCCTACTAGGGAGCGAGACTTTGAAGTTTACTCTTTGTTCAGTCATGCTTGTTATGGTTTCTTGAAGAAGAAGAAAAAAAGAAGAGAAAATAAAAAAAAAAGGGAGAGAGAGAGAAACCCTACTACCTCTATAGCCACTTCTCTGTCCCTAAAAATTGTAAAAATTTGCTTAAAGGACAAGTCAGAGTCAGACATGGAATCCTCCTTCAGGTTGTCTCCATCACACCTGTGACTGCTAAAAATAAAGTTGGGTGGTTGATGGAGTTCTCTGTATTTCTGTTTGTTTGTTTGTTTTCCATTTCACGTGAGTGTGAGTATGTGAACATGTGTGCGTGTGAGTTTGTGTGTGTATGGTGTGAGCATGTGTGAGCACATGTGTGTGGTATGAGTATGTGTGTGGTGTGAATGCATGTGTGTGTGTGTGGTATGAATGTGTGCATGTGAGTGTGTGCGTGTGAGTGTGTGTGTGTGTATGTGTGTGGCGTGAATGTGTATATATGGGTCAATTCAGCATGGCAAATGAGAGCACAATTCTGTAAGCACCTTCACTTTAGTTTCTAGATCTGTGATCTCCCAAATTCACACAATTTCAAAGAAATGCTTACAATGATCCCTGCTGTGATTTTTTTCTCTTATATTATTATTATTATCATTATCATGATTTTGCATTCTTTTGGACATCCCAACAGCCTCCCAACTCAAATCGAAGTTACACCTAATGAAAGCAGCAACAACGCGTTACATTTCTCATTTCTGGAAAAGTTCTGGCTGTTTATTTTTTCATTTTGGGCCCATATTGCTGGCCGTGATTTGCCACGTGTCTGGGTCGGGTTACTTGGGGGGCCGCTGTGCTTTCTTTCTGTTGGGAAGTCCCGGTGGTCCACCAATTGTTTGCGCCGTGCCTCCACCTGGCCCCCAGCTGTCCCCGGGCCCCATAAAAGATGCTGAAAGCTCCCCGTGCAGCGTACAAACACCAGCCCAGGACTTCGACGTGTCAGGCAGAGCCTCCCACCAGAGAAATGCAAACGCACGTGTCCTCCTGTGGCTGAGGGTGGGAGGTGGTGCCTTTAGGTGACACTTCATGAACTATTTTATTTCAGGCCACAGACGTTATAAAGTCACTACAGAAGACTTCCTGTAGCTTGACACGCTGCTCCCTCAGCCAAGGGTACTGAATGTATTTGCCTTCTTAACTTTCTTTTCATATTGAACTTTATATTGTAAACCAGCTCCTTTTATTGTTATCCACCAAGGAGCGGTTTCTTGGCGTGGAATGAGGGTGAAACGTTGCCAAAAACATTTCTTGGCACGGGGCATCAATTAAAACTGAGATACCAACCTCGTGGAGAGAGAGTAGAGTCATTTCCCAGCACCGGTTTCTTGATAATTTCAGAAAAAGGCAGCAGCAGGCTATGTGCCATTTCTCGGGAATGGACCGCACGTGGGAAATTATTATTTTGAATACAGAACCGGCATCATCCTTATCTGAGTGCTGCAGTATCTAGATTTCAAATAATTTCTTGTTAAGTCAATAGTTTTCTTTACCTCATGCTTTTTCTTGCTTCTTTTCCATGTAGCTATTTTTTAAAAGTTTGAAATACAGATTAAAAGAAGAGTCAGTGCCGTTTTTGAACAGGTCACAGTGAGAATACAAGATAAAGAGTAGGTACTGGTCATAGTTAAGTACTTTTAATAGTAATACGATGTGTGCTGTTCAAAATGTCCTCGGAGTGCAAATACTAGAACATGGCTCCTGGGGAAGAGCTGGGGGTGAGGGATGAATGTCAGAGCGAACTTTCTATAGCAGCGTGAGAATCTTTGTATCTCACATTCATGTTGGGCAAAGAGCAATGCCCCCTGTGAAAGAAAAACCACGTTGGCAGAATGATAGAGCCAGGAGATGTCAGCCAGCCCCTGACCTGCTTGGACATCCCAGTGCTTGAGCCGTGGGCGTGTGTATAGGGTAACTATGATGGCTGAGATGAGCCTAGGCATAGGCTTCACAGCCTGCCTCTCACCCGTTAACTTAGCCACTGCTGGTAGATGGATGACCTTCTAGCAATAGATACCAAGCCTATGCCCCACCCTCCCTACTAGAGTCCCCTCAGCCAGCCATATGGTGACAAGTTGGAAAGGGCAATATTTCATCTTGGCTTTGATGGACTCATAGTCAGGATATGGTTTGCATTTTTTGTGTATAGTGGCTCAGCCATCACCAACCTTCCAGGTCTCCTAGAGGGTCCAATCTACTGGCCTGGGATCCCCCATGACATCCCATCAGACAAAGGGACATGTTTTACAGCAAATAAGGTGTGGCAATGGGTGCAAGACCATGGGATGCATTGGTCTTACCACATACCACACCATCCAGAAGCTGCTGAGTTCAAAGAGCATGGCCTACTGAGGGTCCATCCCAGGCACCAGGTTAGAGAGGACACCCTGTGAAGATGGGGCGCCATCTTTCAGGAGGTAGTATGCATCTTCAACCAGTGCCTCATCTATGGTGCCATGTTCCCAGTTGGTAGGATACATGGGCTGGGGAATCGGGGGCAGAAGTGGGAATAGCCCCATCTACATGCCCGGTGAGGCACGTGGAGAGTGTGCACTTCCTCTCCTACACGTTTAGGCGCTATGATCTGGACATCCTGGGTTTCAGAAGGAATCTGTTGGCAGGGAACACAGTAAGAACTCCACTAAAATTAAAGCTAAACCTGTCACAAATAATTCTGGGATCTTCATGACAGTAAACATGAAAGTCATTACCATGAGGAGACAAAACCATTAACATAAAACAGGGCCAGGGAGGAGTATGTTTGCCCCTGGGACATCTCTTGGTATCCTCATGTGTGTGGCCCTCAGACCAGCATCTTCAACATCACCCCAAACCAGCGGTTCTCAACCTGTGGGTCGCGACCCCTTTGGCGATCGAACGACCCTTTCACAGGGGTTGCCTAAGACCATCCTGCATATCAGATATTTACATTACGATTCATAACAGTAGCGACATTACAGTTATGAAGTAGCAATGAAAATAATTTTATAGTTGGGTCACAACATGAGGAACCCTATTTAAAGGGCCAGAAGGTTGAGAACCACTGCCCCAACCAACAACGACAAAAGCAAATTCAAGGGCTCAGACACCTCAAGGATGAGCATCTGGGTCACTCCAGGAGCTAAGCCACCCAGACAAACAAAATGCTAGAGGGGGAAAATGAGGCCCAGACAGGGTAGCGGAGGGAAGAGATGAGGAGTATCCATTACTGCCCTGGGACCAATGGCAGCAGCAGGCACTCGAGTTAATCTCACTAACACTTCTTTTTCCAGCATGGCTGAGGCTGGAATGGGGAATGGGAATTGGGGAGATGAGATGAATTTAAGTCTGATTCATTCGCTTATGGATGCCAAGTACTCCATAATCAGGGTAATACACAGATTATAATGACCTAATTTGTCCTGATATCTTCAGTCTTCAAGAGTGATTGTTTTCAAAACCTGGGTATTCTCTTTGCGCAAATGCAGGAAGTTGTCTTTTAACAAGTTGCCTTCCGCAAACGTTCGTGATCATCTTTCTAAGAAATGCTTCTGCATCGCACCCATCCGTCAGCCAGCCTCCTGGAGTCAGGCAGCTCATTTGCACTTTTCCGGTTGCCTAAAAATGCTCGTATTTCAAGCATGGCTTCAATCATGCTAATGCCACTCCCTCCGTAAAACTGAATCTATCTCTTAAGACTTCTCAGGCTGCAGGCCACAAAAAACTCATCTCAAACTGACATACACAATAAAGGGGATTTATCCGCTTCTATCACAGGAAGCCCGTCCATAGTGGGGCTTTAGGATTGATGAACCAGCCGTTCAAAAGTGTCAAGTACACAGTTTCTCCACTGTCTTTCTCCGCCTTTAGGGTGTTAGCTTCATCCTACGTCTCACTCTCTGCATTCCCACTCCCCGTGACCCTGTGGTCATGGAAGTCTGCCAGTAGGTGATAATGCCACACACTTCCTCATTCTTCTCAAACAAGAAAGAGAGAGTGTCTGACCCAGCATTCCAAAGCACGGTACCAAGACTCACCCTGAGTGGTTGGCTTAAGTTACATACCTTCCAGAGAATGAATGTCCGTATCCCACCAACATTCATATGGTGAACCTTACCCCCACTATGATGGTTCTGGGAGGTGGGCCTTTGGAATTAGGTCATGAGGATGGAGCCCTCATGAATGAGATTCATGCCCCTATAAAAGAGACCCTGGAGAGCTCCCGCCCTCTCTGTCCACGTGAGGACACAGCAAGAGGATGACCATCAATGAACCAGGAAGCAGGCTCTCACGAGATACCAAATGTGCCAGACCCCTGACCTTGGACTTCCCAGACCATGAAAAATTTCTATTGTTTATAAGCCACCTAGTCAATGGCATTCTTCTATAGAAGCCCCAACAGACTAAGGCAGTACCCAACCTTGAACCAGGGAATATGACCAGGGAATAATATATACTGAAACCAGGATCCACCTCCTGAACTAACGCAGGTTCAGCTTCACCCCAAGTGTGCTGTGTTGAGAAGAACTGAACAGAGACACATCTGGTAATTGTTAGAAAGTGAAAATGGATGCTACATCGGAACTAACCATGTTCACTAGAGGCACCTTTCCCCCCCAATCATGGACAAGGCCCTTCCCTTACTCCTCGTGCAACAGAATACTTAACAAATAACATAACACAGAAAATTTACAAAGAAAGCCAATGAAATATTAAAAGTGAATCTTCATATGACTGTGGCTGAATACCTTAGGCCTGTGGCCGGCAAACTGCGGCTCGTGAGCCACATGCGGCTCTTTGGCCCCTTGAGTGTGGCTCTTCCTAAGCCTTAGGAGTACCCTAATTAAGTTAATAACAATGTACCTACCTATATAGTTTAAGTTTAAAAAATTTGGCTCTCAAAAGAAATTTCAGTCGTTGTACTGTTGATATTTGGCTCTGTTGACTAATGAGTTTGCTGACCACTGCCTTAGGCCTATCTCTACCCCCTAGAAAATTCTTTGTGCCACTTCTTCCTAAACTCTATGGTGTATGTATGTCCTTGCATATCCTGTGAAAACGTGAGGCCTGAGATTCTGCTTTGCTAACAGGCTCCTCCGTGATGCTGAAGATGCTGGTCTGAGGACCACACCTGGACACTTCTCTCCCATCCCTGGTACACCACCGTGCTCACCTCAGGAGGAGGCACCCTGGAGCCTGCCTCTTCTCCTAAGACACTGACCTCCATTCCCTTGAGTCCCATGGAAAGAAACACACATCCCTAAAATGAAATACTTGCCAAGATGTTTAAGTTCACCTCCAAAAAAGACGAACCTTGTATTATTCACAGAAGAGTTGGACTCCACATGGTTCCCCATTTTTCCCTTCCGAGTGACAAACTACTGCTGGACCAAAGCACATACAAAGGAGCCCTTGGCATTTTTGTGTCTTTTCCACAAACAAAGATGCATATTTCTGCAATTATAAATGTAAACTTCTATAGCTGGAAGGAAAACCAAAATGCTACCCACATTATAAACTACAAGAGCAAAAAGCTTTCCACATTCACAGTTTTCAAGAATTTTAAATTATAGGATCTCATCGCATTAAGGATACACACACACACACACACAGAGAGACACATACACTAGGACAGATTATGCCAATTGCTCCTGGCATGTTTACTTCTCTGCTTTTCTATGTTTTTTATTTTTATTTTTTGCGGCTGGGTGGCTGGCCTGGTAATCTAAACAGCATTTATAGTAACATTTCTATTTGAGTATGCATTTCAATTCTAAGCAACTGACCTTCCAACTTTTCAAACACAATTTATGTGCCTAGAGAAAACCAGCACGCAGGAAGAGAACTAGAATTTGGGTCGTGGGGACGCGTACCATCATGCAGGGGCACGCGGGAGGACCACCGAGGCATGGTGAGTTAAATAAATAACCAGCTTTCTCCAGCAGAAGTGAACGTGTGACGAATCTGAGAATTCAGGAACATCAGTGTGTGGGGCATTCCATCTATACTGCTTATTGCAGCGAGGTTTTTGAAATTTGATTTCTTTGCACTCCAGATCATATTGATCATATTTAGTTAGCAGCAGAGAGAAAAGCTTCTCTTTTTTTAAAAAAATATATTTTATTGATTTTTTACATGGAGGAAGGGAGAGGGATAGAGAGTTAGAAACATCGATCAGCTGCCTCCTGCACACTCCCCACCGGGGATGTGCCCGCAACCAAGGTACATGCCCTTGACCGGAATCGAACCTGGGACCCTCGAGTCCACAGGCCGATGCTCTATCCACTGAGCCAAACCGGTTAGGGCTAAAGCTTCTCTTCTGAAATAGGACAAACTGGGGAGGAAGCGGGCTCCCAGGAAGAGCTTCACACCGAATCTGGAGCCTGCAGAAATGCCTTTCCCGGGGTGGACGGCACTTTATTCCGGAGACTCTCAGCGTGTTCTCCCTTTGTCTGTAATTAAAGGGCCAGGAGCTAGTTTTATATATAACTCAAGGCCATTGTAAAATATAAGTATATTCCCCCTCTGTTGGAATGAATGAAATAACTTGTCCCATAATCACATTGGTCTCTGTGAGCTCTTGAAGTTTTATGAAGGTGTAACCTCTGAGTCACACTGGTACTTGGTTATTAAGCTTGAGTCTCATAGTACTTTTTAAAAGTATGAATCCTAACTTTGTGGAACTTGAAAGAAGGGGAAGGTCTGGAGACCCATCACCATGGAAATCATGAAGACAGAGTGCATACATCCCTCATGATCAGAGCATGACCTATGCAGCATCAATCATGTACTAGACTAGAAGAGTCAAGGAGAGAGAAACCTGGTGGGTAAGAACACGGAGGATGAAGCTAGCACTGTCCCTCATCAGCTAGTCACAATGTCTCAGGGAAGATGCCTAAATATCTTTACCTTGGTTCCCTCCACTGGAAAACAAGGAAAATGGCAGTGCCTTCTTTAGGGATGTTGGTAGGATAAATAGTAGATGTAAAGACCCTAGAAGAGAGACTGGCATGTAATAAGTTCTAAATAAATGTCAGCGACTGTTATCACCATGGTTCAGTGGCTATCGACTGGGGGTGATTGTACCCCACAGGGGACATCTGGCAATATTAGGAGATATATTTGATTGGACTGGAGGTGGAGGCCAGGGATGCTGCTAAACATCCTACAGCCCCCACCCCATCACCACCACCAACAAAGAATTACCCAGCATATTAATGGTCCAAGAGTGAGAAATTATAATTATGCCAGGGTATAAAATGTTTTTATTATAGTTTTGATTAAAATTTTTTTATTATTACTTTTTTGAGAGAGAGAGAGAGAGAGAGAGAGAGAGAGATAGAGAGAGAGAGAGAGAGAGAGAGAGAGAGAGAGAGATTGATTTGTTGTTCCACCTATTCATGCATTAATTGGCTGATTCTTGTATGTGTCCTGACTGGGGATCGAACCTGCAAACCTGGGCTTATGGGGAGGACGATCTAGCCAACTGAGCCACCCGGCCAGGGCCTTTCCTGACTCTTTACCTACAATCTTCCCTGTAGACTCTGGCCCCACCACACTGTCCTCTTTACAGACACGCACATTCTTCATGACTCAGAGTCTGTCCTATATATTCATCCCTCCACTCTGTTCTCACCTTTTAGTTCTGAGTGTAGGAGTCAGCTCCTGGGACTCATGACCTGGTCAAGCCATGTATGTTCTTCACATACTTCCCCTGTCTGCAGGTTACTATCCTGCACACTCTTATCTTTCTTGTGTTGATCGCACCGAGCAATTGCTTGTGTGCAGGAGTGTTTATTAAACTCTCTGCAGGGACATGTGTGGGATGTGGGCGGTAAAGGGGAGACTAAGATTGTGAAGGCTGGAGCCAGATGTCACCTACACATCACAGCTCTGCCCCTTTCTACCCGGGAGCCAGGGGACCAGTCATGTAACCTCCCTATACTTCGGCGTCTATGTCTCTAACGTGGGGATAATTCCTTTAGCACCTAACTCGTCATGTTGTGAGGATCATACTAAAATATAATCAAAGTTAATAAAAGAAACAGGCTCAACAGTGCCGGGTGAATGCTCAGTGCTGTTTTCATGTTTTGTATGATTATCCTTCTCTAATTCACCAAGGTTACCAAGAGGCAAAGCAGGCACCCAAACTGGGCAGCGACTGATCTCTAACATCTCCCTGCCCTCCACTAGCGGGGTCCACGCCCTGCAAGGGACATACCTGTGCTTTCTGACTTTCGGGTGGTCCCAAGAAAATATAAGATTATCTTGAGTCACCTAAAAACATTCAGTGACTGAGGCTGCACATGGGAATAAAAACAATGTAAGTAGAAGATTAAGCATCCAAATCACAAACAAAACCTGTTGTTTCTACCTGAAAAAAAAATCGCTTCTCACAACTCCTCCACAGTCCCTAGACCAAGTGTGACCACCTGTCTCCTAGACTAATGCCGAAAACGCTGCTCCCTGCTTCTCTCCACCCCAGTCCACTCCCCTGCACACATTTATATAATTTACATTTTCTAATGTAACAATACAGTCTATGATTGCAGCGCTCAAACCCTCAGGCGGCTCTCTGTCCCGCTCACCTATGGCCCAAAGTCCTTGCCAGGGCTCGCCAGGTCTGTAGGCTTCTCCCTCATATTCATCTTCTCCTGTGCTCCTGCTTGCACTCCAGCCCCGGGGGTGGGGGAGCTCCTGATGTTCCCCTGACACGCCAACAGTGCTCCCCTGAGGGCTCTGATGTCTGCTGTTCCCTGAACCTGGGGGAATCCTCTCTGGACGTCCCCCTGGTTCAGTGTCCATCCTTTAGCCAGGTTTCTACTGAACGGTCACCTCCTCAGACAGATCTTCCCCGGCCACAGTACCTCAATAGCTCACTTAGCCCACAGTCCCTCACCCTTGCCATTCTTCCTTGGAGCACTTACCACCTATAAAACATCTCTCTCTTTGGCTTTTATTGGTCCACATCTACCACTAGAATATAAACTCCGTGAACAGAGCATCAGCTGGTAGGGAGTCGGCAGGACTTACAGAAATAAGGAGTCATTATCATGAGAGTATTAAGAATAACCACCACAGTAAACTCATTTGAGCGTATATTGTCGGTGGGCCTCTATGTTGGGTGCCTCTTATGCACATCTAATTTAATTCTGCTGTTGAATTAGTGTTACTACTAACCCTGCTTTACATATATAAAGAAGCTGAGAATAAGAAGGGTCAAGGGTCCCAGCCAGTGTGGCTCAGTGGTTGAGAGTCGACCTATGAATCAGGAGGTCTTGGTTTGATTCCTGGTCAGGGCATAGGTTGTGGGCTTGGTCCCCAGTAGGGGGCGTGCATGAGGCAGCTGATAAATGATTCTCATCACTGATGTTTCTATCTCTTTCCCTCTCCCTTCCTCTCTGAAATATAAATATATATATATATATATACATACATATACATACATATATATGTATATGTATGTATGTGTATGTGTGTGTGTGTATGTGTATATATATATTATTAAGAAGGGTCAAAGGACTAACTCCAGTTGCACTGCTAGTCCCTGGCAGCCTGAGGACCCATTTGTGTCATGGTTTGACTCAAGATTACAAAGCACCAATGAAAAACCCCCATTAATTCCAGGTGACAGGGACGACACAGGAGCAGTTCTAAGAGCCAATCTGACCCCCACTTTCTCCTTTGCTTCGGAGGAAAATCGCCAGTTGCCAAGAGGCAGGCAGTGACTCGACCTTTCATGGCACAGTAATTACGAAAAGGGAGGGGACGGCATTCAGCAGAAAGGGCTAAATTCAGAATTCTCAGCACCAGCGACGCTCAGGTTCAGGAGGAGCCTTGAATTTATCTCCATTTTAATGTCTTTCCACATTTTAAAATATTAGTTGAAAGGGGGGATTTGAGAAGGCAGACAGCCAAAGTAAACATTCAACACACTGTTATACTAGAATTTTATTAGACTCAAGTCCGCAGGCGCCTTCGCTGCCGCTGCCTGTCCAGCGACTGGTGAATCACCGCTTGTGTCTGAAACGGAGACAAATAGAATGGAAAAAATATCCATTTCTCTGTCTGTGTGTGTATTTTCACAGGCAGGACAGTTGCCTCATGCACTTATGATAACAAAGTGGTAAAAAATTAAAAAAACAACCACCCTGGTTTAAGTATTGAATGAACTTCATTTTTTATGACACAGGCTTTTTTCTTTCCATTTTTTTTATGCACCAGACATTTATATTTTTGTATTGTCATGGAGACAGAATGTGATTCCAATGATTGTGCACGTTATTTTGGAATAATCTGTCTCCTGTGAAGTCATGTTTATGGTGATATAGACTGTGGACAGAACAGATGAAAGAAGCGAGGTTGAGGGGGATCTGCTACGTAAGCAGAGGGACAAGTACCCTCACAGAGGGATGATTTACTAATGGAAGTAGGTCAGAGGTGCTGGCGAGGTACGGGTGGTAGCCATGACTATCCTACTGTCGCTTTCATAAGTTGAACTGCCTGCCCCTGGGGAAATATTTATGGTGTGTTTTTTTCAAGAAACATTGGGGCTAAGATAGGATTAGCTCGAGGTTAGTAACTGCCAAGCTTAACTCCTCAAGAAAGAGAGATGTGCACCTGAGTCCTCAGTTTCCCCATCTGCAAATTTGGATTCACTTATCTGAGAATGTAAAGTTTCTTCATTGAAGGCAGAAATGATGAAGCTGAGGAAGCAGCAGCATCTCTATCCATCAGCCCACCGAGCCCTCTCTCCCCACCAGCCCACCGAGCCATCTCTCCCCACCGGCCCAGTGAGCCATCTCTCCCCACCAGCCCACCGAGCCATCTCTCCCCACCAGCCCACCGAGCCATCTCTCCCCACCAGCCCACCGAGCCATCTCTCCCCACCGGCCCACTGAGCAATCTTTCCTGCACTGTCAACACCCCCGCTTTGCCCTCCCATTTTACACCTGGGAGAAGAAAGACCATTTCAGGTGCTGGGAGTAAGGAGCACATTGCCTGGCCCTTGTAGAGTCAATTTTGGGGACACAGTCTCACACCAATTTGGATTAAAGTCACAGAATGTCTTTGTTTTTCTGTGATTTTATTTTTCCCTTTTAGACCGTTAATTTTTATTTTGGAATAATTTCATATATATAAAAAAAAGCTGAAACTATAATACAGAGTAATCTTGCCCAGTTTCCTTTATAGCTCTCATCTTAGATTACGATGAAATGTGTCAAAACTAAGAAACTAACATTGGTACATTACTGTTCACTAAACTCCAGCTTTCTTTTGGATTTCACCCGTTTTTCCACCCATGTCCCCTTTCTGTCCGAGGGTCCAACCCAAGACATGGGATTGGGCCTGTGATAGCATGTAGAGTGCATAGGGTTGTACACGCAGGCGCTGAGCCCTAGACCTGGGTGACCTTGAGCTATTTAACTTTGCAGAGCTTCCAAACCTCCTCCAAGAGCATTATCTGCAAAATGTGGACAAGCATGCTGCTTATCAGCCAGAAAAGGACACTGATAAGACGCCACCTTCCCCTGGTTTGTGCCACTAAGACAACTGTGAAGAAGGGTAACCCTATAAGCTCTCCTCACTGGCCTCCGTCTGCATTCGCCAAACCTGCGTGGACTCTGCCATTCGGGAAGGAGTGATAGGTACCAGCAATCTCTCAAGCTCTAGAAAAAGGATGCTGCCGCCCAGGAAACCAGGGCAGTCGTCCTTCCCAAGTCTTCTCTCTGAAGGCCCGGCCTTTGAGCTCAGAAGGGAACAGCCTTGAGGCAGGAAGTAAGGGAGGCGATCCTGCCTGGAGGAGATGCCTGGGGAATGGAACCTTTTAGCTACTGTGTCTCTCCCTTCAGACACCCCAGGCCCCCTCCACTTTCCTGGCCCCTGCCTTTTCCAGGCTGCCTCCTCCGTCCCTGCCTGTGACAGCTCCCGCACTGTCCCTCTCCCTCAGCGGGACACCAATCCTGCAAGCTTGCGGAGGCCAAACAAAACCCGGACTCACAAATATGTAACTGTTTTCCTTAGCTCATGGCATAAATCAAAAAAAAAAAAAAAGGAGGGGGGGAAAAAAAAGAAGAAAAAATTCTGTTAGCACAGGGCTCAAGAGTGTTTATTTTTTTGCCAGCTGCAACATGCTACCCTCACAGGGGATCACCTAAAACCAGTTATGGTTTAGGTTGGAGGGGGATGTCAAACTTAAGCTGCGGGCTTGGCCTCTCTCAATGAATTACGACCTTGTCAGGAACCTATTTTTTTAAATCAATGCAGGTTTTCTATCAAATCAAATACCTGCACACTAAATTATATTTTTGGTGCCAGGCTGGCTCTCCAATTTTTTTTCCCCTTTGCTAGTTTTTTCCAGTCTCTCCCCCACTCGCCTCACTGTGATACAGACAGTTTTTGTCCATAAGAAGAAATGGAAAAGCAAGCCTTACATTTGGGGGGGAGACGGAGGACTGTCCTTTGTCATTCTATGTGCACACACCACCGCTATTTATAACCTATCTCAGTGGCTTCGATGACAAAGGTGCCTATAGACTAACAGAGTCAAGGGGGTCCCGTGGGACCGTCCATCCAGTAGCTGTGAAGACAATTTCTTTGGAAGGAGCCTGTTATTTTTATTTTTGAAAAATTTTGGTGGAGAAGGACCTGCGATGGGGGCTGGGGTGGCTTCTACTACAGGTGTTGGAATGAAGAGTTAAATATTTAGATCATCTTTTCAATACAATTTTGAGACACCCTGTCCCATCATGGACCTTTGTACATGTGAATAGATTTTAGAGAATGAAGGACTTTTTCTTCCTTTTTTTTCTCTCCTTATCCCACTCTATCCCTCCATTCCTTTCTCCCTTTAGTCTTCTTTCTTTTCTTCCTTTCAGCCTTTGATTACTTCTTCTAAGCAAGGAAAGACACTCTTGTGCCCTGGACTCCCACTCTTCCTGCTCAGTTACACAGCTAATTCCAGAAGTGAGTTTGTCTCCTGACCTGGTAGCTTCCTGGAGAGAATATCAGAGCAGGAACTGCCCACTCTTACCACTGGAATTGGGGCAAGGATGATTTTTCAGTAACGGAGTCTCCACAGCTCCAAGTCCACTTACAGCAAAGCCGTGGGGGCGTGTAGCTCAGCGGTGGCGCCAAAGGCAGCCCCTCCACAGGGCCCGGAAGTCTTTATTTAGTGGTTTTCCCATTAAATGCCACATATACTTCAGGGCATATGTAAAGAATCCTCAAATGAATTGTAAATTGTTTTCGGAAGCAACTGGGATGGATAAAACACTGACAAGGAAATACCAACCAGCGGTGTTCGGTCTTCCCAACCAGAATTGAATATTTTCTGGTTGGGTGCTGGGCATTTTCGGTCGACTGTCCTGGTGCCAATGCTGTCCTCGCTGCACAGCGAGGGGCTGATTCGGCAGGAGCACCCCCCTCTTCCATCCCCCCATTCAGCTGGACGCCCCCTCGCCTAGTGTCGTTCGTCTTTGCTGATGTAGACACGCCGAAAGGTCCTCGCTCAGGCAGTCTTGGTTGTGAGTGACTTTCCTCACTTGAGAACGTCAAGGTGGAAAGACAGACCAAGAATCACTCTGGATGGGACAACAGAGGAAGAGAATCATTCACAAACTCAGGTTGAAAGCGGAGACATTAGGTAGACTGTAAGGTGCACCGGGGCCCCGGCTTTGGCCATTTCTTCCTGAGATCTGTAATTTAGTTGGACAGATATTTCGTTCATGTCTTACGATGCCAACATTTCCAGGCTAGCTGTGCTAGGATATAAATATGACTAGGACATTGTTCCAAATCAGAGAAAGCTTTAGTCTAAAGGGAGAGGGAGGAAGGTAGACCACCTGTGATAAAACGAAGTCCACTGCAGCGAGTGATGAGTGGACGGGTCAGTTCGAAAGGTCAGCATCCCAATGACCTCTTTCCAATGTTTCTTGAGGAAACCATCCGCACTTGGAATCCTCAGTCTATCTGACATGGATGGAATTAATCTTGGTCTCAGTTTCAGGGATGGGCCAGGGTTGGTCTAAGCTAAGGAATATGTCCCATCCTCCTAGATTCAGTAACTGGCTCAGAGATGGGGTTAAGACCTTCTTCTCACTAATGAGAGCAGGGCATGGGTACAGAGACGAGAGTCCAGATCCAAGAGGAAGTGGCCTGGAGTTTGCTTTAATGTGAAGTCAAAGACCAATAATCCAAGAATTTTAAAGAGTATATAATGCCTGTAAAACTCTTAGCTCAGATCCAGGCAAATGCTGAGAAATCAATAAATATTAGCCAAGAACATATATACAGGGTGCATACATCCGATAGCTCAATTTTGGAAATGAAATGAATCTGAATAAACGCAGCCTTTACAATTATTCAAAGTGTTTGTATACATTTTTCCGGACACCCTATATGTATCTATTTCTCATTTCTCACAATGAATGGGATTTGGAGATTGACCACGTTGAGGAGGATAGAGTGGAAAAATTAAAAGTAACCCTAAGGGACTTTTGTTGCTGTTATTTTTGGTTTTATTTTTAGCAGGTTACTTGAATCGTGTTCTACCCGGGCCTCTATGATAGAGAAAATACAAGTGAACATTCATCCCATTAGGACAGCAAATTCTTTAGCTAATAAAGGCTGGCATTGTCCCCGGGAGGTTTCATTTCAGGGAAGGGACCCTGGGCACTGCATGCCCCCCTTTTCTGGGTTTTGGCCGGGGTCATCCTCATGCTGGTTCCAAGCAAGACAATGTCACTGAGCACTCCTGGGAGTGAGTTCTCTAATCTCTTCTATCCGGCCTTGGGGTTTCTAAAGCTGGTATTTCTAAAGGGAACAAACCTCTCCTTGGAAACAAACAATGAAAGAGGACAGCACCCTGGTACTCCTTCTTCCTGGGGCATTTCCAATCCCTGTTCATTGGGAGGTACCAGAGGATGGATTGGCTTACCCCCACTAAAAGAATAATTGAAGCCTGTTCATCATTACCCACATTTTATTTCCACTTGGGAGTTGCTGATTTTGAACCACCATGAATATAAGCATCACGCGGTCATATGTTATTTCTATTCTGGGACGTTTATCAAAAAGGAAAATTAGAATTGGATTGCCGACTTCGGCTGCTTGGCACCAAGAGCAAGGCAGAGAAGATAAACTTAATTTTATTATGATCGTTATTAAATAAAGGTTTGGGAAAAGAGCAAGGGCATATTTGTGATAGAAATTATAAGAAATGTATGTAAATAACCATGGTGATTTTATACATCCTTCAGGCTCCGAGGAATATTCCAACCCATACTCCCCGAACTGCTCCTGTGGAAACTTGATTTTTTTTTTTTGAGGATGTATCAACCCTGGGGTTCCCATTACATGAGACCTCAGTTGAAAAAGTTATTTTCGAGATGAGAAGCCGGCTTTAATGATGAAAACCTCTGTTTACAAAGGGATGCCCTTTTCTTTCAAGAAATAGGCTTTGAATTTCTCCTGCCCATGGAGCAGTGTATCCATGTAGTGAGGTGGAAAGAAGTCAAGGTCTGAAGTCCAGGGTTAATGTTCAGATCCTTCTGCTCTTCCTATCTGCTTGGGGTACTATGCAAGTTGTGTGACTTCTCTGACCCTCAACGACTCTGTAAAATAGGTATGATTGACCTTCACCACCCCTACAAGGTGGTTGTCCATGTCAGATGAAAACATGAACAAGGCACTGCATTGCAAATAACAAACTCTTGTCGCATATTCCATGTTTCATAAATACTAAGCATGGATGAAGAACCTGGCACTCGGCTCAAAGGTAGAACCAAAAAAACTCTAGACCAAACAGCAGTCTCCAGGTAGAAATAGCTGAGGGGAAGGAGAGAAAAGATTCCCAGAAAGCACAAAAGTAGCATATCAACAGCACAATAGCAGGCAAGGCAAGGTGGAGAAGGTGAAGGTAGGGGCTGACATCTGAAGCTCCCTCACCACCGCTCCCCTCTGTGGAAACTAAGTCCCTGGTATTCAGCAATGGGTGACTCCAATGGCCAATTCTCCCAGCACAAAAGCCAGGGGGCTTCGTGAATGAGCCACACAGAGTAACCATCCCACTCAAATCTCCCCCACCCCACCCTCCCACCAGGGAAGCCCTCAGCCCTCCCTTCTGTGCAATGGGAAAGGCTCCTGAAATGGAGGGAAATTGCCAAAATGCAATCTGAAGTCTGAGGGAGTCAGAAAGGTCCTATTTCCCTCCCTTTTGTTAGAGTACACCGATGGCTTCCTAATTCTCTTGCCATTCTGCCTTAGAGCGCGCTACTCAGCATGCAGAAGTTATCTGACTTAAAGACATCCATGGCTTCTGGTTACTCTCCAACTTCAGACTCTGCCGTTGCTGGTGGTGAGGTACAGCCCGCTCCGATGGGCCTCCAGGGTGGAGGACGGCCCTGGGAGATGACACACTCACATCGAGACAGGGGGACAGAGAAATGGGCTGCAACAAGCTGGTCTGGGCAAATGAGCTATTGAGCTACCTGTGTTTCAAGGCATCTCTTTTACAAATTACTCAGTTGTTTGTTATACACTGGGATTTATTTGCAATATTTCAGAATCATCGGATCGTCGGCATTTCTCCACTCCATCTGCGCAGTGAGTTACTTTATAAAAAAAATACTCAGGGAAAAAGGGGGAAAAAAAGTCTCCCCACCCAAGTAGTGAGGGTCCTTGGTTTATTTTCCCTGTTACTAATATCAACTTTATGGCACATTTTTGCCTGCGTGAAAAAAAAAATGTGGCCTATATGAATCCATCCAGTATATTATTTATAGTGTTGCGGCCAGATCTCTTGATGATAAAAATGTAAAACCTTCCTGTAAAAATTCCTGATTTTAAATAAAAATCCTGTGTTCCTCCTGTTTAGATCAGCTCTCTTTTTGCTCCATAACCACCAAACCTTGCAAACCTCACTGACACCAGTCGATAGACCGGTCTGCAATGTGCTTTTTCAGGGCCTGCTTTAAATCCACGTTTGCAACTGCAAAAGGCCCCCCCCCACCCCCCTGTCTGGCTAATGAACTGATTCGACACTAATCCTTTGCACCTCTGGCACTAAATGCCTGCTCACGCGGGCTCCCCAGCGAGGAAGTGCAGCCAAACGGCGACGTGGAGTGTGCTTGATTTCACTTTAAAATCTTCACTCCCTGGGATTAAAATCTTGAGATAAAACATCTGGATTTCAATGGGGTCCCCGGGGAAGGAAAGTTATAGTTCTCGAGACTACATATTGCCCATAATATGGTCTTGTTATTTCTACATTAGCACTACTCCAGCCGGTGCCCGCCCTTAGCATGTCAGTCTCCTGACACATCATTAATAAACAGGTAATTTCATAACTGATTTCCACCTAGTGTCATGTTGAAAACCACCTGGGTTTTCGTTTTCACTGACATTAAAGGGATAGGCTGGAGGGAGGCTGTTATTATGAAACTGGGACTAATTTCATTGAATAATGGATCGAATCAGCGAAAACAAATGCATATACAGAAAGTGAAAAAAAAAATTTACAGGCCAACGGATAGGTCTGGATCCACTAATGAAAACGTGACTGCCCCCTCCCCTTCCTCTCGCCAAATGTACACATTAGGAATTATTCTGAATCTGTGTCCACTGCCTCCAGGAAAGTTCCAAAAAACACCAAGGAAGCAACCATTAGGGGAAAATCTACACTTTTTTAATTGGGACATGTGACATAGGTCTATGAACTCATTGGACTGTAAATTAATAAAGCGTGTAATTAGCCATTCCAGATTAAGTGCATTGGCCAAGGTGAGCCATTGTTACGGCTGGCCTGTAGATCTGGCTAGATGTGTAGGACAGACAGTAATGTGGCTCAATGTACCTGGGAGTGGAAACTGAGGTATAATCCACACCTTGGCCTATGCTGGGATTTTGTTGTTGTTGTTAATCCTGATATCATCATCTCATCAGCTTTATTCTTACTACACTGGAAAGTACCTGGGAATTGCTATGCCTGCCTTCATTCACATCAGCAGAAAGGGGTCTGGCCCTGGCCAGGTACCTTAGTTGGTTAGAGCATCATCCCAATATGTCAAAGCTGTGGGTGCCATACCCGGTCAAGGCACACAGAAGAAGCAACCAATGAACAACAAATGGATGTCTCTCCCCACCTCCATTCCTCTCTTTCTCTAAAAAAAAAATCAATAAATAAATAAAAATAAAGAAAGAAAGGGGTCTATCTAGGGATTTCTCAGGGGACATCTCAGTCATATGATGTATTTCTGGAGGAATTTTCAACTTTCTTCATGAACCAAAGCTCAGAATTTAATATTTTGGGCTTTGACTCCTGTTCATGCATAATTTCAATCACTACAGGTAACCCAATGGATATTGAGTATTATGATGGCATTTGCCATGCCTGTCCATCTTTACTTAGAATACAGGAGAGAAAAAGTTGTGTGCACCAACTTCTCTTTAACCTTCCATTTCCATTTTCTTGTCCATGATGACCTGCGTTCTTTCTTCCAATCAAGTTCTTAAAAAGGGCAGATTGCACACAATCTACTCTTTGTGGTTTAGGGAAAATCCTAAATAGACACTGGGGAGGTGAAGAAACTTGATGCCACAATTTCTTTAGTTTTGTGTTTCCGTAACAAAAGGGTAAGACATGATTCAGTTTACATACAAACACTGAAGCCCACTGGCCACTCAGTACAATGGCACAGATGTGGTGAGAAATGTGACTACACCTATCATGTCTTCTCTGTTCTACAGCTGAAAAACTCAGAGGCACAGTAAAGATGGCTGTCGACCAGCAATAACTGCCTGAACTGTGTCACAGACATTATGGTGGAGCCCAGATTAGAACTTGAATGCTTCCAAAGTAACAGGACAGCAAAACGTGGACCCTATCTGAACGATACTTCCTCTGTCAACTCATGCTTCTAATTGATATAAATACTTCCTTGGGCACTGTTCTTTTAAAAACAAAACAAAACATATTTATGTGGATTTCAGAGAGGAAAGGAGTGGGTAAGAGAGATAGAAACATCAATGATGAAAGAGAATAATTGGTTGGCTGCCTCCTGCATGCTCTCTACTGGGGCTGGAGCCCACAACCAGGCATGTGCCCTGACTAGGAATTGAACTGTGACCTCCTGGTTCATAGGTCGACACTCAACCACTGAGCCACACCTGCTGGGCTGTGCACCGTTCTTCATAGGTCCTGTGAAGGACTTCTGTTCACACTCAAAATAATACAAGCCATTAAATGATTAACTAGTGAACAGAACCGCCATTCCTGACGTAAGATTCACCGAAATATGTACCAAGTGAAGCCCTTCACTAGTCTCGTGGTTCTCAACTGTGGCTGTGCTTTGTGCCTGAGACCAGGAGACGGCTGGCAATATCTGGGCACATGTAGTTGTCACAAGTGGGTGGGTGGGGAAGGCTGCCTATATGTAGAGGGGAAAGGGCAGAGAGAGATGCTGCTGAACATCCTACAGTGCACAAGACAGCCCCCACGACAAGCATCATCTGGCCCCCATCATCAGTATTGCCAGACAGAGAAATCCGCTGTAGACTGTTAGAGGCGACCAGCTTGTAAGACCCCAGGAACCAGAAAGGCTCCTCTGGGCCGTGTGTATTTCATCTGAGCCCCGCATTGTTCCGTTCCCAAAGCAAAATGTTACGCTCCTCTGCGTCTCCAGGGAAGCTAGAAGCATAAAGCTTTGGGTGAAATGTAAATTTCTTAAAATATTTATCCATCCATAAGTGGCTACATTTTTGACATTATTATAGGGTTTCTCAGTGTTCCATTTTATTAAAAAATATTTATTTGGTTTCTAAGATTACTGCTTTTCTGACCACAGAAAATTCAATTACTGCAAACTGCAGCTATCAAATTGGTTGAAAATAAATAGCCTTTTATCCAAACCTGGCAAAGACAGGGTTGCTTTTAATATGTAGCCATTTAAAAAAAATAAAATAAAAATAAGAAAACATTTCCATTGCTCGCTGATGGACTTGCAGCGTCTGGAGCCAAACAGTCTTTTGCATCATCGGGTTTTATTTAAAATCGGATGAGAGAGGAGTGGGGGCCGTTTAAGGAAAGAAGTCGTCATGAGAGTAATTCGCCATTCTTTTTCCTCCTTTGTTTTACACGACAGGAGACATGTGAGCCCTTTTGCCAGGGGAGATCACTTTCTCCTGCTCTCTCTCTGTCTCGGTTTGAAATGTTTAGTAATATACAGGAAATGTGGTAAGTGAGAGCTACAAACGCGGGCTTCCAATATCCAGGCTAATTATGTGCTAAGCTATGGATGGCAGCGTTATTGCCAGGGAACCACAAAGGAGGCTGAGCTAGGATGCCTAGCTCTTTCTCTCATTTGCATTGTCATCTTCAACGCTTTTTTTTTTCATGACTGAAAAGAACACTTGTCCTATTTCCTTTGTGAAAGCCAATCAACCCACAAGAGGCCAGTGAAAAACCGGTAGAACCGCACTGTAATATCAAAACACAGAGATTACCCCCCTGCAAATTGTATCTGACAGCGTTTCCATCTCCACACGGCTGCCCTCTCCTCTAGGTTCTCTCAAACTCAGTGAGACCGAACTACACACAATCGGAGGAGTTTTAATATTATACAAACATAAAACATCAATGAGAAATTCGAGGCTATGGAGGAAATCAATGATGCTTTCATCAATGATCCAGTACACACCTCCTCCCCTTTTGGACAGTTTGCTGAGAATCACTGAGGGTGTGTATTAGAAGAAGCCCTTTGACAGATGAGAGTGAGCAGACCTAGGTTTGTTTGCTGTCCAACTATTCTTCCATTGGGTGAACTTCACCAAGTCAACAGCCCAAATGCCTAGCAGTGGATGAGTGGATACAAAAGCTGTGGTACATTGACAGAATGGAATACTATGCAGCCATAAAAAAGGAGAAAAACTTAGCCTTCTTGACAGACACCATGGGCGTACCTGGAGATTAGTGTGGTAAGTGAAATAAGCCAGTCAGAGAAAGACAAGTATCACATGATCTCACTTACATGTGGGACCTAAGGAACAGAATAAGCTGAGGAACAAAATAAGATGAGAGGCATAGATGCATGGAACAGACGGACAGATCCCAGAGGGGAGGAGAGAGTGGAGGATAGGAAGAGATCAACCAAAGTTTATATGTGCATATATGCAGAGCCCATGGACACAGACAATAGTGTGGTAAAGGCCTGGGGGAGGTCAGAGTGGAGGGAGGCAAAGGGAGAAGATGGGGGTCATCTGTAATAGAGTCGATAATAAATATATATATACACACACATAACACAAACACCTCACTGAAACACAGCCCCTGTATCTGCAACATGAAGCGGCTGGGAGAAAGCACAGCAGACCCTTCCTCCCTCTGTAACTCTTTGCCTGCTTGGATAGGCTTTGGTTCTGTCCACCCAGGACAGTACCAGCTCCGGGCTAAAGACACATGTTTGAAATTTGGGATTGTGCCTCTCTGGGAAAGCTGTGAGCAGTGGTGGTGATAATGTGGGAATCTTCTTCTGCCATTTATTTTCACAAGTGCTCCTTTACGACGAACGTGTACATGATGGTGCGTGATGACAGTCACAGCTTTGGAAACGGGACTGCCTTTGGACACAACGTGTGTTCCAATGGATCTGCATGGACATTGGCTGAAAGGAAAGAACTCCACAGCACCTCATCCTGCCTCCTTCCCCTGCCCCTCCCCCCCCTCTCTCTCTCACACACACACACACACACACACACACACACACACACACACACCCACCCCACCCTGGAATGACTCTTCTTCTTGGTGGGCGGGAAGCGGTTGGCAGGGAAGGTTTAACCACAGTAGCGCATGGTGTCCGTGACAAAGCACACGGCACCTCGAGAAGACAGGACAACCACTGTGCCGTGGTCAGAACCAGGCCGCGCAGGGAAAGGCTGACTTCATGAGGAGTTCCCTTCAACAGGAAAAAGAAAACACAACTGCTCCCCCTCTGTTTTCGCGTCGCCCTTGGTTAGGAGAGAACCACAGGCTCCCAGATTTTTACTGTCTGGTTTTGTGGTCTTATTGAGGGCAAACGTGACGACAGACAATAATGGCCCCGGGGCCTCCCATTTTGAGAATTCTTTTACGGCTTCCCTTCATCCTCTTTACCCTATTAGAGCTGTGGGTGCTGGACCAGAGGCCTCATGCTCGCAGCTCAGCCCACCTGCTCCAACCTCTCCGAGGTTGCTACGGACCAGCCGCCCCAGGGACTTCTGACAAGTGAGGAAGATGAGCAGGGGACATGGCCAGTTCTGGGAATTCGGGGCAGTTGCAGAGAAGGATGCTTTTATGAATTAAAAAAAATATTAAAATTGTGAGTTCAAAACGTATCTCCACCGAGGCAGAGGGATTCCACTGTCCCGGGGTTGTCATTCTAGCCCGGTGCCTTGAGATGAGGGGCTGATGTCTTCCTGTCAGAGGGCAAAGGGCATCAAAGGATGGAATTTAAAGCATCTTGAAAGGGCACGGGGTCAGCAGATCTTTGCTAACAGCTCCTGTTAGCGGAACTGCCGCGTGGACCCCGTGCTTCTGGCGGGGCCACTGTGGCTGCTGATGGACAGCTCTGTGATGATGGAAGCTGACAGGAGAATCTCCCATCAGGGCGGGACCCTGGAAGGATGAAGAGGGGGGGAGGGCGATGATGCCTTGTATCCCAAGTCCTTTTAGCTCTAAACAGATGAGTAGCTGCAACTACTAGCTGCTGACCTTGGTTACAATGCTGTCACCACCGAGTTTTAAAGTTCATGTCTGAGGGACACATTTTATAAATGTAACATACATAGCAAAACTCTAACGCAATCGACAGAGTAAGAGACGGCAGGGAAGGCTAAGTGTTGGTCAAAGGAGTGCCACGAATGGAAGAAGGCACTTTAAATCTAGGTCTTTATTCACCAGAAAGCAAAATTATTCAAATAATTGTCAGCAATGACAGACTGGTGGGCAGAATGAGCTGATGAGTGGATGAGATATGCTATTCCCATCAGGGCAGACAGAGGTAGGACACATACGACTTTTAGGGCAGAAAAGCACTCTGTGAGACTATACTGACGGGTACACGTCATTACACATTTGTCTGAACCTATGGAATGTTCACCACCAAGAGTGAACCCTAAGTAAACTATGGACTTGGGGTGATTATAATGTGTCAATGGGGGTTCATCAATTGTAACACAGGTGCCACTCTGGTGGGGTACATTAATATTGGGGGAGCAAAGGGTAAAGGGGAAATCTCTCTACCTTCCTCTTGATTTTCTGGGAACCTAAAACTGCTCTAGAGAAAACAGAATTTTTTTAAAAAAGAGTAGGTTACCTGCACCTTTTAGACAAAGCCCAGATCTTTAGGAGGAGGACTTAAGACCCAGCTTGTGATATTTGCTTACATCTTGGCTGTACATTGGCAAATCATAGTAGAAAGTAGGCCATGGAGGGGAAAACGTGTAGGTGGTGGGTTGAAAAGGACCACATTAATTAAAATGGCCAGAAAAAAGAAAGAACTAAGCTCTTCATTGTGCTTTGCCTAAGTGAACTAGCTTTTGCAATAATAATGGAAAGGAAATCTCTTTCCATTTTAAGAATAATTATATTGGTTTCATGCAATGAGTTATACTAAAAAAAATTCTAGCTCATTTTGACAAATGCATTGGTCATCCACCATGTGCCAAGCATAAATGAAGTCTGCAGGGCACTGGAATTCAACATAAATGAGCCTTGACCTCAAAGAAGCTCTCCTCTTATGTGAATGCCAATTGCATTATTCTAATTACCCTCTGTCTCCTTGCGCAAATGGAGTAGTTATAGAATAGGAAAATCAAGCGATCACACAGGGGACATATTTAACCCTTTTTTTTCTTTCATTTTTGGAAATCAAAGATTTAGGGTTACAGGGGGAAAAATAGAAAACCATATTTTCACTTCTGTTATCGCCATTAAAAATGTGTTTGCCTGTTTGCTGAAAACGCTTTTAAACACAGTACAGCCGAGACTAAGAAACATCATTCAGGCACAGTCAGCTGTTGAATACATGCGGCAAGAAGCAGGGAGCTTCAAAGACAGACAAATCTATTGTTTGAACATACATGGCAGGGGAAAAGGTTGAGAACGCCCCCTCTAATCTACTGTCGATATGATTTCCAAGTTCATCTGGCGGCTGGTTAACGAAATCCAACCGCTGCACATTTGAGACCTAATTATGTGAAAGTTGGAAGAAAGTGTGTAATTTATACCAGGGCCTACCCTGTGTCAGCTTCCAAGAGACCTGACCCTTTCCCCAGCCTCTCCCGGACCAAGCCAACGTGACTCCCTCCCCGGTCACTGTGGAAGCTACGGGTTCCACTGGAAACATGGTTTATGGATAATGTATCTATAATGGACTCTCCACTCAAAACCAATAGAGCAGTAGCATAGCCATCAGCAATCAGTCCATAAAATCTGCAGTTACCTTCTTTTTTTTCTTACAGGGGGCAGGAAGCTAATGGATTTGAAATTGCAGAAGCGGACCACAGACCTTTTTAATAAATGAAAATAAAATTGAGTCTCAGGTTTATGTTGATCTATAGAACTGTGAGTCCCCGAGTCCTCCCACTGTTTCCCTCAGGGTTGATTTCTAGCCTAAACCACCCAACATTTATAGCTGATAAGTGTCTAC
Organism: Myotis lucifugus; assembly: GCF_000147115.1. NCBI lineage: Eukaryota > Metazoa > Chordata > Mammalia > Chiroptera > Vespertilionidae > Myotis > Myotis lucifugus. The sequence continues at coordinate 1,149,361 of NW_005871194.1, read as the reverse complement.
TGAAGGGTAATAAAATACAGTGTGTGTAGTTGTAGAGAATGTAACTTATCACTTTCATCAAAAGCTCCCTGAAAATGTGTTTATCTAAAAGGCTTGTATGTTTGTGTATATTTCAAATATCTCTGCTGTTAGATTGAGCTCCTTGGGCATTTAAAAGCGAGTCCTTGAAAAGACTTCTTTGGAAACTGTTTAGCTGTGGGTTAATGGTTACATTTCCTTGGATTGGAGATATCCTCCAGGTTACAGAACTCATACAAATATATACAAATGAGACATTGACTATTGCCCAATTTTATTTTCTCACTAAATCAAGATAAAGATTTAAAGCCCAATTCATAAAGAAGGGAAAGAAATCTTTATGTGGGTGTTAGGTGATTTTTAACTCCGGCGCGACTGATGCTGGGGACTTTGCAAGCATGCAGCTGCCTAGTGGGGGGTGTGGGGGGGGTCGCGGGGGAAGCTCGAGATATTGAGAAAAAGTTTAGAAAGCTTGGTCATAACTGTGGACTTGGACTGCACGTAACTTTTAAAAGCTAGCCGTGTTGCACCGCTGGGTGTGGATGTGGTATCTGAAGATGATTCTAACTCACTTAAGAAACATACGCAAAACAGATTTTTTCAGTCAAAGCCTATCCGAGTTATAAATATCCCCGTAACACATTGAGGTTTTCCTTGAGGAAGGTGCTCGCTAAGCATCAATGATGGAAAAGTTGTTAAGGGAGTTGGAAAGCAATACATTTTCTAGGTATGCGTTTCCTGCCTGGAGGGATGGTGGGTCCATGTATCCTTAAACTAGGTATAAAACAGTGCATGCAACCTGTTGCAGAATGTGAGTTTTTTCACGGTTCAGAAAACAGTCTAATTCGTCCCCAGATGTCCCGTCTCCAGAGCATCGGGCCATTTACCGAGCATCTGCTATCTCGCAGTGACAGTTTATGAATGGGTTTGGATGTACCACGATCAGGAAAGAGCCCTGATGCAGAATGTCTTCCCCGCAAACAGACAATCCCGGGGACCGCAGAGCAGCTGTGCGCCTTCTGATCCAACTTGTTAGTCACAGTTTATTCTTGATTTTTTTTTTCTGCTGAGCGTTTGGAAAACTCACTACCCCTGCTAACAAGAATGCCAGTCTAGTGGTGTCGCACAAAGCTTTTGATGTAGAAGGCTTTTCATTTTCACCTAGGTCGAGCAAAAGATCATAGTGAATGAGTTCTGGCCACTCTTGCTTGTGCCATTCTAGTCACGAGGAGACAGACAGAGTGGGCGATAACTAGGTTTCTTTCTCCTACTTCTCTCTCACGGTACTAAAAAGAGTGTGGTGTTTGGAATGGACACTCAATCAATGTTTATCGTTGGCTGATAATTCAGCATCCTCTCAAATTCCATAACCTAAGGAAAAACGGCTACTTGAGATTTTGAACTTGGACTGAGATATCGCCTCACAACTGTCAGAATGGCTATCACTGATAGATCAACAAACAAGTGCTGGCGAGGATGTGGAGAAAAGGGAAGCCTGGTACACTGTTGGTGAGAATGCAGACTGGTGCAGCCACTGTGGTCAAGCAGTATGGAGTTACCTCAAAAAATTATAAATGAATGGCCTTATGACCCAGTGACTCCACCTCTGGGAATATACCCGAAGAAACCCAAAACACTCATTTGAAAGAATATATGCACCCACATGTTCACTGCAGTGTTATTTACAAGAGCCAAGTGTGAAAAGAGCCCAGTGTCCATCAGTGGATGAATGGATAAAAAAGCTGTGGTACATCTACACAGTGGAATACTACTCTGCTGTAAAAAAGAAAATCTTACCTTTTAGATGGACCTGGAGAGCATTCTGGTATGTGAATTAAGCCAGTCAGAGAAAGACAAGTACCACATGATCCACTCATATGTATAATTGAATGAACAAAATAAACTAACAAAGGAAAGAGAAACAGACTCATAGAAACAGAGAACAGACTGGCAGCTGTCAGAAGGGAAAGTGGTTGCAGGGCTGGGTGCAAAAGGTGAAGGGATTAGGTGATTACCAGAGGGAACGGGGATGGCAGGGGGATGTAGATGAGGATGTAGCGGGGATAAACAGTGATGGGAAGAGACTTGACTTGGGGTGGTGGACACACAATACAATAGTGTATTATAGAATTGTACACCTGAAACCTATATCATTTTATTACCCCATGTCACTCCAATACAGTCAATAAAAAATTAAAGATGGATAATAATCTATATTAATCTAAGCTGCTAGACAACTGTTCATTTATTTTTCCACATAGGCACGTGCTAAAATTAAAGTCTTGGTATCAAATCATTTTAGTATGTTTTAAAAATAGAGACACTAAAACACTAAAATGTAACTGGTAATATTAAAAATAATAAGCTCTACTAGCATTCATTTATTCTATGATCCTGCCAAGTTCACAGCTGTAAGTGATGGAACCAAGACTGCAGTTCATGTCTTCAGGCTTTGGCACATGTGCTGAACCATATTATATTTGAAAGCAAAATCCCAAATTGGGCCAGTCTAATATGGGAGCTAAGTCAACAAGAGTAGAGAGTTACAGTTCCAGGTGAACTAGAGGTTAAAGCAAACCAGTAGTAAGTTTGAGAAGTTAACCCACTTCCCATTCAGTGGAAAGAAAAGACTGTATACCCACAGAGGGTTTTCAGCTTCCACAACAGGTGATAATAAATGTAGAGATGTCCCGTCTCCATGCCCTGTAATTCCATCCCAGGTCCCTACTATGAGTGTGCAAAATGAGGTATGTGGGTAAAGTAAGTACAAGGGAGGCAGTGAACACTGCATTTTTATTTGAAAATCTGGTGTGTGGGGACTATAAAATGGTAATAATAGCACATTTCTTTGACAACCATGTAGCAGAGTGGAATATAACCTAAAGCAGTGATGGCGAAGCTATGACACGCGTGTCAGAGGTGACACGCGAACTCATTTTTTTGGTTGATTTTTCTTTGTTAAATGGCATTTAAATATATAAAATAAATATCAAAAATATAAGTCTTTGTTTTACTATGGTTGCAAATATCCAAAAATTTCTATATGCGACACGGCACCAGAGTTAAGTTAGGGTTTTTCAAAATGCTGACACGCCGAGCTCAAAAGGTTCGCCATCACTGACCTAAAGACTTCTATCTGTACCTCATTAAACCAGTCTTACATTAGATATATACCCCTTATAGTCCTTTCCTACTGTGGTTCGTGTGTGTGCCCCAAGATTCCATTTGAAGTTTCAATTTCAATATACATATGAATTTCAATATATATACTGTGGACCCTGAGAAGGAAGAGACCTACTAAGAAAGGCTCCTAGTGTCTAATGGGGCTCAAATTAAAGAGGGGGGAAAAAAGCAGCCATTTCTACCCAGTGGCCTCTCACACCAACTGCACTTCATGGAGAGGCCTGCACTGAACTGCCCGTCTGCACTGTGCTCCTGCCACCTGAGCCAGCCCTTGGAAAGCAGTTTCTGGAATCCTATTTCAACTAATAGCCCTGAGAATTTCCCCATCCAATGGGAGCTATGCAGCTATATCCCCATCAGCTTCTTCACTGACCAATCACAGAGGCTCTATTCTGACCAATCAGGACAGTGCCTTTTGGACCAATCAAACTGTGAGATATGGAGTCTTCATTTGCATGAGGATGGACCAATCAGGGGCCAGGGCAGGGACTTCGGCCTGTATAAGTCAGCTTGCCTGTGGCTCTGAGAGCACATTTTCCCTTCCCACCAAAGACTGCCTTTTCTGCTAAAGCTAAAGCATCAAAGATGTCTCACAGGAGCAGAATGGAGCCAACCCACGCAAGCAAGAGAAGACTAGCAAGTAGCAGAGCAGAACTCTCTAGCTGGCGAGGGGCCTGCCTCAGGGAGCCCTATCACAATTGAGCTGTTTGGCACTGATTAAAGTTCCCTTCTTCACCACACCCCAAATTGGGGATTCCTGTTGGCATTGACTGGTGCCAACAACCAAGAGTTGACAATATGAGTTTCAATAGCTGACAAATTACTACTATATGTGAATTGAAACATCAAATGGAAACTTGGAAGTAGCTAAAGAACTAGAATCACTCTGTATAAATAGCGAAGTTACAATTCTTTCCTTTTTAAGCAAAGGATCTAAAGCTATGAGGCACACAATTCAATGGAACATCATTCCCAATCTTAGGATCTATTTATTAATAAACTGAAACAAATCAGCCAAAAAGCATTTTCTGGAAATTCAACATAACTTCATCCAAATCCCACAAGTCACACTACTCTTGCTTTCTGAATTCCCTGTCTTTCTGAATTTCAAGAACTAGGACTTAAGAGATGACATTTGAACTCATCAAAATGCTCAGAGAATGAACATTTTTCAGTAGGCCAATTAGCCAGGATTAACGTAAAAGTGTTATCACAACAGAATGATGCTAATGATTTCTATGATTTCAGAATTCTAAGGAAATTATAAGCATTCCTTATTTGAGCTTTGATGTCTCCCCTTTTCTCTTTCTCCTGTTCACATTCCTTTCTCTACTGCTTCATGCTGTCCCCCACTTTCTGTCAGTTTCATCCTGAACTTTGGGGCCCTAAAAAACACACACCCAAAAACCTCTGCGCCAAGGACATTTCAAAGAACAGGGTCCCCTTTGGATTCTGAGGACACTATTACAACTTATTTTTATAGAGTCAGGCCAAACCAAATGGAACTCATTTCAATAGCTGACAAATTCCCGAAATAGCCTGTATTACAAATTGTGTCTCCTGCAATATATTGAGCTTCTTCCGAAAAAAGAAAATAAGGGATAGAATCCACGTTAGCCAGTTAGGATATACTGTATCCAAATGCTTTTAATTTTAGAATCAGGCTGTTAAACAAATTAAAAGTCTGAAAAACTGCTGATTTCAGGCACACACATCCAGGAAGGTGGTGTGGACAGGAAACTTCAGGGTTTTTTGTGTGCTGGATGGAGTACCTAGGCCTGGGGGGAGGTAGGTGGAAAAACAACCCCATTTCTCTAATTTAGGGATTCCCTCCTCTGGGCAGGATATGGGAGGCTTGGAGTGGGACTTCCTCTGACAGGCGGAGGGAGGAACAGTTGAAGTTAGTACAAAAGAACTGTCTGCATCTTGTCCCAGGTACAACCAAGCGCTCTGCTATTAGTAACAAAAGCAGCCAACTTTGGTGATTTATCTGCCACAGGTGCTGTCCAGGGATCCTAGCAGGATTCGTTTTCTTAATGCCTGATGCCCTATGTGCACGCACGCGTACACACACACACACAACCAGAGAGGACTGTTTTTCGTATGCATTCTAGTTACGCTTTTCAAAATGCTGGAAATCAATGCTAGAAATCTCCTGGAAATCAATGGCAAGTGGAATTCCCAACTCTGGTTGCATTGTTAATTTATAGGGCTGACCAGATGGATGGCTTTCCCCAAGAAAATGATAATGTCTGTGCTAATCACTTCCTGAGTAAGTTTTACTTTCAGGCTAATCTCTCACCCTTTTCCGTCTCTCGAGGCTTTCATGATGTGCACCTTTTATCTCTTCTACACAGGCATGCCAAACAGGTGTTCCCAAGACATCTTGAGTGAAGATGTGAAATGTGTGTGTCGATGTGGGCGGGGGGAAGTAATAAATGTATTTTATCAGAAATAAATCGATGTGATCATTTTACAATCTTTCTATCTTAGACTCATTCAAAATAGTTTAATTTCTTTGTGACAGGTAAAACACTATTCTAATTCCTGGAGACCTGGGCAAGTCCTTCCAGGCTTGGCCAGTGATCTCCAGTCTGTACTATGCCTCATGGTAACACGGGCGGTGAGCCACACCTCCCTCGGGGATGGGGACCAGAGTTAATAGTTCTGATACGAAGCCATGACACAGGCTAAGCATCCCAGATGCGGGAGAGGGCAGCCAGATGTGACAGTTTCCAAAGATTTTTTTTCAGCTTCTCAGCCAATCAGATGCCAGCCATGTACAGCTCAAATCGGGACCAGACAACGATTCAGGGAACCGTGCCCACATAACTCTTCTACAAAACACTATATAACCTCTCTAATAAATCTCCTGTGAGCACGTCTCAGCCGCCATCAGCAACTGCAGGTACTCACTTAAGAATCACTTAAGAATAGAAATAGTTATTCTAAAAGTATATATATATATATTCCTTTCTAGAATAGCTGTAATACGTGCATGAACTGGATGCCAGCCCTTGACAGGGAAATTTAGTTTCAGGTCACTCAATTTATGCCTCTGAGGGGCACAAATTCCCCAGAAGATTAAACTTTCATTAAGTTCTTTCTTTTATTTCCTGCCTTTGCACCCATCAGATCGAAAGTTCCATAACTGATGTCTTACTGTGGTCATAAAATGGCTGGGCTGGAACTTCAGGGACCTGTCAAACACCTCTCCCTCCTCCCTCCCCCCCAATAAAAAACCTTTTAGAGAACAGTACTTAAGTCCACAGTCCCAGTGGTCACCCTCCCCAGCCAACATCAACGAGAATGCGCCTAGAAGAGATGGAGAAGGTCATGTGCACTTTCGACAATCACACAGCGAGGCCCACATCCGCCAGGTCCCTGCCCCCCACCTCCCTATTGTTATGACTAGACAAGGGATCATGCTGAATAGATTAACCAGTCAAGGACTTGGGACACCTACTGCTTGGAATGCCTTGCACTCAGAGTGAGAGGGGATAAAAACGTCTCCCCTCCACCCCAGATCCCCTACTTGGTGGCAATATTTCTGCCACAGAAATACTTGGCTGTCAGCTCCGGCAAAGCAACCCTGGATGGGCATAGTAGTTTGTTGTCAGAATGAAAAATGGTCCCGTGCAAAAGGTCTCGGGCTGCGATGCTAACAGTCAAGGAGCCCTAAGTCAGGCATTTGACAGAGAACTTTGGTCTCGCTGTTAAAGACCACTTAATACTGTCCTGCCTGATAATCCCTGCTGTTTAACAACTGTGCGATCCTGGCCCAGCCGGGCAGAATGCCTTTTAGACAGGAGGGAAAGGGCCAGATGTCATGCATTTGTTAGGGAGCAAAGAAAATACATCTTGTTGTATCCAATGAAAATAAAATGTCTCCAAAAAAAAAGGACAATTGCAAATCCATTATAGCCTTGATTCATCTTGAGAATTCACAGCCAAGAGAGACATGAAATTCTATCTGAGGTTAGCTATTGGTGAAGACCAAAGAAGCTTGATACAGACATGAGAACTCCAGACAGCCCTGTTACTTGAATAGTTGGCTGGTAGTAAAAAAAAAATCACATTAGTTATTTGGATGTGAGCATTCAGTAATAAACTGACTTTTCCAATCATTGCATGGCTTTTGACTTAGAATTGGGTACTAGCTCATGCATTCATTAGGCACTTTTTTTTGTTACAATCAAAAGGACAAAGGACTTAATTAATAATGCAAATTGCCTCTTTGTTGTTTTTCAAGTAAGATTTAGTTACTTTAGTATGACTCTTAACCTAGGTTATAGTTGATAGGTACTATGATCTTTTAGGAAACTTAAGATAACATTAAAATATGCTGAATTCTAATAAGATTCCCACATTTTCTGATGGTTTCTTAGATAATATGCTTGAAATATGACTATGTATATGCCTATCCAGTAATCTGTAGAAGGAAGCATTTGAAGGAACCACTGGGGCATATAAAGAAATAAAACGTCATTCAGTGTAAGAGAAACAAACTTCGACCACCATAATGGACCAAAAGCAGAAGTCAGAGCATGATTAAATGGAAATGTCTGGTTCCTGAGGATGCTCAGATGGGACAGGTGGCCTCCCCAAAGCCACAGAGGAAGAGATTCTGTTCTGATTCAGAGGCTACAATCTATTACTTGTACAGTACTTCTCAGGATGCTAAAATGCCGAGTAGCTGCATGGAGATGATAAGGTGTTTTGTTTTGGTTTGGTATATTTTTTAGAGATGATTAAGATTTTGAACGCACAAAGATACAGAATGATTTTTATAGTCTATGCTTTCAGAATCACCTTGATTCCCTAGCTTGGAGATGGACACCACGCTCTTTATGTATTATTATTTTTTTACATTATTCAAGAATAATTAAGGAGAATTTGACACCCTTGGGATGATAAGGGATAAAAAATTGGCTGTCGTAACTTGATGTGGGGGGTCGGGGATGGCTGTAGTTATGCATTTAAACCTGAATCTAATTCAATGAACATCTCTGATGTAGTCAATATGACATGGATAGGTTTCAAGTCATCCTTACGTACTCTCCTCACTAAACCTCCCACCTCCAACAACCAAAGAAACAGAAAAAAGCAAAATGAACACTTGCGGTTTATTTTGAAACCTCAGTGAATTCCTCAAATAGTTCACTTATAACTTCTCTTATGACCCTGTCACTTCCTATCATATATAATAGCTATTTGTAACAGATGCCATATCTTCCCTACCATTCTGTATGCTCCTTGACATTAGCACTGGTATCCGATTAACGTTTTCATCCATAACTACAACTAGCATAGTAGCCTACTTTCAGCAATATTCAATATCGCACACCTTCTAAAACATATTAATAAATATTCTTAAAAAGAGAAGGGATTTTTTTTGCCTATGTGAAGAAGTTTTAAGAAGATAACATCCTTTCTGTTATTCATGTAATAACATGTCTATAACCCCACTTAATTCATATTCTACTCATATTTCATAAAAAACATTTTTTTTTCAAAACTCTCCAACAGGATTTCTTAAGGGGAAAAAAAGGCCTTGTTTGGCTATTGATCATACTTTTTTGAAAGCATGTGATTTTGACCTCTTTGAGAGTATTTGTCACTGGGCTTTATGCATTCATGAATGATGCTGTCAGTGGAGGTTATATCACAAGTCTTATGTCCCCATTTGGGTCATAGAGAGAGAACTGTTTGGTTCAGGTTAACTGTAGGTGTATGTCTGTGATCATCAAAGCAGACTATTTTTTAATTTTTTAAAAATATTTATATTGATTTCAGAGAGGAAGGGAGAGGGAGAGACAGACAGAAACATCAATGATGATGGAGAATCATTGATTGGCTGCCTCCTGTATGCCCTCTACTGGGGATTGAACCCCCGACCTGGGAATGTGCCCTGACCAGGAATTAAACTGTGACATCCTGGTTCATAGATTGATGCTCAACCACTGAGCCACACTAGCTGAGCTAGACTTATTTTTCTAAGTGATCTGTAAAGGCCAAATTTACAAGGACATCATTTTTAACTCTGTTATAACTTAACCTCTCAAGTAATTCTGTATGCAGCAAACAGTAATATTAATTGACATGCTTACAAGTTAATATGTCTTCCCAAATTACTTACTGCATTTCAAAGTAAACACCTAATAAAATACCCTATTATAGGAGAGATTGTATAAAGATTGGAAATTTCAGACGAGTCTTATTTTTCTCATTTGGACTGAGGGTTTTGTCAATAAAACTCTTACATTCAGAAATATTTATGTGGTTCTCTCTTAGATCCTACATTCCCCTTAGGATATTAGACTTTCAAATGCTCCCAGGGATCCTTTTGTTAAAAAAAAAATAGACTAAAGCCCTGGCTAGTGGCTCTGTTGGTTAGAGCATTGTCCTGATATGCCAAGGTTGCAGGTTCAATCCCTGATCAGGAATCAAAGAATACACATATAAGAATCAACCAATGAGTATATAAATAAGTGAAAGAAATGATGTTTCTCTCTCGAAAATTAATAAAATCTAAACAAAACAAAAAACCCTACATCCTGACCATTTGTTCAATCATGCCTTACAGGATTTTTGTGAAGAATAAAAATATTGTGTGTAAGCTGTCTGATATAGACTAGACCTACAGCAGACAATAGCTATCAGTTTACAATTAGCAGTTGTTCCATTCATGTCCACATAATAATTAACGTGATCAGCATCCAGTGAGTAATTCCTGAGTGCTAAATGATTGGGTTACACAGTTACTAAACAGCATCCTTTGGTGAGCAAGATAATATCCAATCTCACATTTTCACATGAGGAAACTGAGATTTGTGGGTACAACTAAGTTTCATACTAACTTCAAGGCTTCCCTGACTTAACTAGGGTTCCCTGACACAAAGCCTGCTTCGTTATTCTAAATGAATGTATCTAAAACATATTTTATATGGATGCCATATTTGAAACCACCACAGGATAACTGCTGAGTATGTAAATGAGAATCAATAGCCACTACGAGAGGGAAGTCTCTCTTTCCAGCTCAGCCCCTGAAGACCTTATTAACACTGACAACTGGGATCACGCATTCCAATGATATCCAAACACCACTTGTTTTCCTGCCTGGCTGGATTCCCCTGCGCCTGGGCCTCCAGCCTGTGAGCAGAAGGAAGCTCAGGCCTGTGCATCTTCTACCTGCACACCTGACTCACCCGGACTGAGTCAGCACTGCTGCCCCCGGGCCTGCCTGGACCCTCCCCAGACTCCTCTGCTGCAGGCTTCTGGCTTGTGTTGATGGTGTACACAACTGCTATCTGGGACTTGCTAATTAGATCTCCCAGAGATCCTGTCAAATTAAAGCCTCTAAATTCATATAAACAGCAAAGGCTGCACCAGCCAAAGCTCAGCTCTCCCTGAGAACTGGCAGCTCTTTCTGTCCTCCAACCATTCTCTTATCTGAGCTGGAGAGAACTGCCTCCAGCAGAGGACTGCCCTGAGCACTTGGGTTTGAGTAAACAACCCTGGTGCTGGGCTCAGGGTGTCTCCTCGGCGGGGCTCTACCTCCCTGCAGATGAAATCCGGTGCTGGGCAGACGGGAGGGAACAACACCTCTGCATCCCAGCCCCGTCAGCATCTCTGGAGTCAATTCTCGGGGTGGCTTAGCCACTGGTCCATAGACACTGTCAGGGGACATGTGGGATTCGACTCCCCACTCTGCTGTGCTAACTTGGTGGAGTTCCTTAAATCAAGTCTCCTGTCTAGTCCTCAGCTTCCTCATTTGCATAATGAGGCTACCTAACCTCCTGGGCTTCCTGTGAATCTGGAAGATGCAGGCAACACTCTGCTGTTGTGGAAGCCCTGGCCAGCAAACACTCTCATTCGCTGCTGTTGGGGGACAGCTGTTTCCCAGCTTGCTGGAGGAATGAAAGGAAAGGTGTCAGAGCATTCCCACATCCCATTCACACCAAGAGGACTTGAAGTCGACTTGGTCTCGGACTCCCAGGGGTTTCCCTGAGGCTGGTCCAGGAGGGGAGCGTGAACCCACACACAAATCCTTCGGTGTCTGGTTTGATGGGGATATACTTGAGAGGATGTATCAGACACGTTCATAGGGAAACACGGTGGAATACGAAGTTCATGAGTTTTATTATTTAACTGGAATGCCAGCTCCATCACTCAATGCTTCTGCTACTTTTGATAAGTTACTTAATTTCCTCTGAACTCTAGTTTTCTCTTTTAAAAAAATATTGTTATTGATTTCAGAGAGGAAGGGGGAAGGGAGAGAGATAGAAACATCAATGATGAGAGAGAATCACTGATAGGCTGCCTTCTGCATGCCCCCTACTGGAGATCCAACCCTCAACTGGGTATGCACACTGGCTGGGAATTGAACCATGACCACCTAGTTCATAGGTCGTCGCTCAACCACTGAGCTATGCCAGCCAGGCTCCCCGCCCCTCCCCCCCTTTTTTAATAGGTATAATATTTCCCTTCTCAGATTATTATTAAAATTAAATGAAATAATGTTTCTAAAACATTTAAATCCTTGTTCCCAGGAGCAGGTAAGCAATGGTGTTAATTTTTTATACTCTTCCACTTTCCCCTCCCTACACTGTTGTCTTCATCTCATGATACAGATAACAGTAAAAATAAGTTGCAAAGAGGTGAGGAAGAAATAGGAAAAGCTGTGAGTAGACCCAATGGAAAATGAGTAGGAGAAATGTAAGTGCATAAAGCCAAATTATTTCTAAGCTTAAAAATAGTACAACGTAAAATGTTAAGTATGTTCAGAGGGCATCTATTAAATTTTGAAGTTCGTATCACAGGGACAAAGACTACATTTTTCCAACAAAGCATTCACTGTTGCTGCTGTAAGAGGTGGAATGATATTCAGATACCAGATGACAGTTCTCTTGTTCTTCTTCATAAGCATCCTTTTATGCTGTGAGGTTCCGACTTTTCTGTCATTTGCTCAGATTATTTCACGCTTCCACAAAAGTCATTCATGATTTCAAAAAGACTGCATTTCAGAGACATGTGGAGGATATCTCTGGTTGACAAAATGCCTCAACTCTGATTTGAAGCATGTTGGACTCCTTAATAGGAAGGAAAGGGTTACACAGTGAAAGAATTTGGGGCTGAGTCTATTTTCCAAGACAGTAAACGCACCAAATACTTAGATCCGAAGTCCCAACAGGGTTCCATTCTAGTTAGATGAGACAATCAGGAGACACAAACCCAAAGACCACACGGTGAACTGCTGCCTGATGCTGTGACTTCACCAGGCACCTGCCGGGTTGAGAAATGCCGGGCACATCAGCTCTGACTCCCTGCACAAGATACGTCATTCACCATTTCCAGAGGGAGAGCCTGGGTCTGCAGGAGGAAGTGCCTCCCACATTTCACAAATAGTAAAACGTCCAGATTGGACAACTCAAAACCATCCACATAATTTTCAAATAATAAAACTCAGGGCTCTCGTTTTTTTCATGTTAAGTGAGATGCATTTTCTCATGTTAACGGAGCTTTAGTTGAGGGCTCCTTTTCTGTCCGAGCCCTGTGTTAATAATCCTCACTCGCGGGAGATATATTCCTCATTGTATACAATAGAGAACTAAACCTGAGTGAGGTTCCAATTTAAGCTTAGGTTCGATAGCCTTTCCATACTCCCGTCCTTGCCTTTAAACTCTAACTTCTTTCCTTTTCTTTCTTAAAAGGATCTCCTTGGCCTGTGAGGCCTAACATTTCTGAAATCCTCAGCCCGGTGGGGTTTGGATTGAGGGTTTGTGGTCGGTGCCTCGGCCACTGTCAGGAGCAGTGGTCCATTGTCTCAGGGAGGGACTAACAGCCCATGAAGTAAGTGAAGGAGCACAGATGTAGGTAGCGGTCTCCTTTGCTTTCCTATGGACAGAGGCAGGGTTTTCTGGGAGTGTGGGGAAGGGACATAGATATGAACCTTCAAGAATTTGCAAAGCTGTGCCAAGCCCATAAGACCAGTAGTACTTAACTAGGAGTGATTCTGCCCCTTGAGACATATTTTTTAACTAGAGGCCCTGTGCACAAAATTTGTGCACTGGGGGAGGGGGGGATGTGTCCCTCAGCCCAGCCTTCACCTTCTCACAATCCAGGACTGCTGGCTCCCAACTGCTCGCCTGCCTGCCTGCCTGCCTGATTGCCCCTAACCACTCCCTTGCCAACCTGATAGACGCCTAACTGCTCCCCTGCCGGCCCAGTTGCCCCCAACTTCCCTCCCCTGCAGGCCTGGTCCCCCAAACTTCCCTCCCCTGCCAGCCCAGTCATCCCGAACTGCCCTCCCCTGCCAGCCCAGTCACCCCGAACTGCCCTCCCCTGCCGGCCATCTTGTGGTGGCCATCTTGTGCGAGGGTGTGATGGTCAATTTGCATATTATCTCTTTATTATATAGGATGTCACATGAAGGCAGGGGTGCTACTGACATCCAGAACGTGCTACCAGGGAGGGATACTGTTATAATCCTGCAAGGAACAGGGCAACCCTAGAATGCCCCCCACCTCCAGCCCCCATCCCCCACCCCCCTCACCCAAAACAAAGACTGATCCAGTTAACCTTTCAATAGTGCAGAGAAACCTTGCCAAGCTGTAACTCCTTGACAGAGAAGACCATGAGCCAATGAAGGAACTCAAATATTTGTGAATGAATGAATAAGTGAATGAAAGAATGAATGAATGGATGAAACAATGAGACACCAACTAATGAGCAGGTGATGAAATAACTATGCCTGGTAACAACAATAAGACTTGGAAAAGTGGCCTTCAATTGTATCTTGATTGATAAGTGTTTACATCTTAATTAACATGCACAATTGTATGATTGTAATCACATATCAGTTAATTCAATGAAAGCAGAAGAGAAACATATACCCACCTTCCACTCTCTGACCCTATCAGGTAGCTTATGCAGATAATAAATTGTTAAATTAAAAAGAATATGAATGATATATCTCATTTAAAGTTTTTAATACCTATTATTTCCTCCTTTTTTTAAAAAAAAGTCTTCAAACCTATGTCATTTTTAGGGTACACTTTGGCTTCTGCTTTGACTTTAAGGGGAAAGCAGCTCTCATACAGAGTCTGTTGCAATTAATATGGCTTTTCCTATTGGACCTCTCTCTTTCCCTCTCCTTAAATTAAGTGTAGGCCATATCCTCAGCAGACATTCGTCAACCAAAAAGCACCAAGAGGGAGGGAAAAAACAGACTGGAAGACCAACCAATCCCGGTGTGATCGGTATTATTCCAGCCCAGCTCCTGGTGCTGGGTTTCATTACAGTAAACCCACGGTTTCCCTAAGGCATTTTCCCACGAGAACAATTTAATTAATTTATGCATTGCAAATGAAGCGACAGGTGTTTGAGTGGGTTGGTGGTGCTGGTGTCTGTGTGCCCGTGCGTGCACAGGGCTCATGCGTGTGAGTGTATGTGCATTTTAATTGCTTATGTACCCACCTCCCAGGCTCAACCTGTCCAGGCCAAGCTAGCAGCCCAGCGACCGGTTCCCAGACAAGTCTGTGCGGGTGACTTGTCACGTGATGGAATGATCCCTTCAGGCCTGCGCAGCTATGCAGGAAAAGAACATTGTCACAACCAGGCTCTGGTTTCTTGGCACCTGGACCCTGGCTCTGGGGTAGAGATTGGCAGCAGTCTCCTTAGAGACTGGGGTGTTCATTCTTTTTTTTTCCCATGTTTTTATTGATTTCTGAGAGGAAGGAAGAGGGAGAGAGAGATAGAAACATTAATGATGAGAGAGAATCATTGAACGGCTGCCTTCTGCACAACCCCCACTTGGAATTTAGCCTGCAACCCTGGCATGTACCCTGACTGGGAATCAAACCTTGACCTCCTGGTTTATAGGTTGATGCTTAACCACTGAGCTATACTGGCCAGGCATGATTTCTGACTATCATCAAATGTTCGTATTTTTTAAAGAGTTTCCTCTTTATGCCAAAGAAGTTCAGATCTCCCATGCCAGTGTTGGCAGCTTGCTAATGATTTTCAGATCAAGGTTCTAACCCTGGGAGAGCATCTGGGCAGTGGTCCCCCCTCAGTCAGCATAAACCTTCGCAATTGGGTTTTGGGGTCTCAAAAAAGTGCCATTCAACCAGGAAGGCAAAGATTTGGATAGAGCCCCTTCCTAGGAAGGAACTGGCATGATAGACAGAGCCAAGAATTTGGGGTTACAGGGAGCTGATCTTTAATCCCTGCTCTGTACTCAATTAAATATGGAGTATCTTACCTATATACTGTGGAGTCTCATCTTGCTCATTAATAAAAGGGAAAGGAAAACAACTACCTTTAGGATCATTGTCAGGATCTGCAAAAGGTGGGACTGTCTGACACATGGTAGGCTCTCTGTCCACGTCTGTTGTTTCTCGATGGCTTCTCTATTATTCTCCCATAAGGCCCACAAAAACCATGGGGTTGCTCTCATTCTCAGCTACCCGGTTTCCATGAAAAATCCATTTCCATCTTCAACATTGAATATACAAAAATGAATCATGAAAGCAAAGCACCTCAGTTCAGTATTTCCCTTGCCCCTCCCCTGCCAACTGAGGGCTGTGACGTCCTGTGGTTAGTTATGTGTCTGTCTGTCACTCTGCCTTATTTAAATTAAATGCAAATCCTTCCAGGATAAGAGCTCGGTGTTTTCCACGCTGTGCCCTCCCTCACCCCTTCACTGCGTTAGGGACTATGAACATCTCCGGGAAGCTTTCTGAGGCTTTGCTGATATATTTTGGGGTCACCCTTAAAAGCTGATGGAGGAATATCACTCAGTTTAATTGGACATCTTTTAGTCATATTGCCAATAGAGTCCATAACTCTTCAAGTGTCATGTATCAATAGTTTAACCTCAAATGGGGACTGCAATTTGCAAAACAAAAACAAACACACACACACACACACACACACACACAAAATTAATGAAAGTCATGGATGACAATTTTAGTATTTATCTTGTAGGGATGTGTCTAATATAGTCCTATAATATTCTCAGGGTGTTTCCCTTTTCAAAAGCTTATTGCTAATTAAAATAAACATTGGATTCCTGAGGTTTACTGAAACTTTATTGCATTTTTTTCTTAAAAAAAAAGGCAAGCGTGTGAGTGAAAGAGAAAATGAGCAAGAGAGAGATAAAAGTTAATTAATAGAATTTGGCCTTCCTCCAAAATATACTGGGTGAGTTTGAGGCATTTGAGATTGGGAAACTCGGGGTGGTTGGCATGTGAAACACATTTGTCATGATGGGTCTTGCCATGAGACACCACTCACCGGGAAGGCATAGGGCATTTTCAGCGGCATCACCATGACTTTCCAAAATGGGCCACTTCCTAGGGGACACTGTTCAGTGACTGGGTCCTGATTGGGCAATGTTCGTACGGATCAGGATGCTCTTCACCCTCTGTGAGTGGCTCCAAAACCCGAGTGGTGAGTGAAGTCACTCGGTCCCCTCGGAGTTGATTTATAGCTCCCGGGGGAACTAGTGTTTCCACCACGTTTTCTGAAAAGGAGTTGGGAAAGTTTGATTGGGTTTGAAGTACCCTACCTGGTACTATTTATAATCTATTAGTCCCCTTTTACTACGGGGCCTGGAACTCATTGCACATAAAAAATCCCCAACTAGTTTCTGAGTTAAAATAGTTATTTTTATGGTGAGAGCTGGGTTTCCCACAGGGTGTTCCATAAAATACTAGTACCATGAGATGCTCCTCAGAAAGGGGTTTATTGTTTAAATAAATTAGAGGGGGAACAGTCCATGGATTCTCCCTCTTATTTACCTACAGCTAGATTGTAAGGTCCATGGTAGCAGGATCTGTGTAGATATTCTGTGTCATTAAAGCACCTCGCACAGTGCAGAGCCAATGGGAGACACGGTACATTTTGTTGATAAATGAACTTACTGAAGCCTCGGAAAGTCCTGCAGTAAAGAAACCCATTTAGATTTGCTCAACCAAGTATTTTCCAAATTTGTAATGATATAGAACTATTCTCTTTACATGAAACTATTAACATTATATAGAACTAATCTTCCAAAGAACATACCAGTACTTTAGGGAACTCTGGTCTAAAGTGATCAAATTGTTATACGCACTGATTCATCCAACAAACATGTTAGTACCTATTATGTTCTTTGTCCCAGGGTGAGATCAACTGACAGGACAGAAGCACTTCCATTGCTGGACTAATAACCTCCCAAGCAGCGGTTCTCAACCTGTGAGTCGCGAACAATGAAAATACATCCTGCATATCGGATATTTACATGACGATTCATAACAGTAGCAACATTACAGTTATGAAGTAACAACGAAAATAATTTTACGGTTGGGGGTCACCACAACATGAGGAACTGTATTAAAGGGACACGGCATTAGGAAGGTTGAGAACCACTGTGTGATATGTGCATGATTTTAAAGGAAGGCAACGTGTGATGTCACATGAGAAGTACAAGTTAGGGGACTACTGAGAAATAGAAAAAGCTTCTACACATCCTCCTCATGAGATAAGAGTCAGGAAGCATTGCTTGTTTGTGTGATTCCTATAAGACAATTGCTTTACATGCAGCCTGTAATCTGTAGAATTTATAAAGAAGGACGTCTAGTACTCCTGGAGAGTAAAAGGAAAGTGGAAGGTTGTTTTTACTTCAAAAAATTTTAATCAACTGCCTCCAGCTGTCCCTCACATATTTTTCTTCCAGAAATATAACAATTGGATTTATTCAGCCATCAAGACCATCCCCACACAGTGATTATCCCTGCCATCAGCTGCCAGAATTTATTTTCTTCCATTATAGGGGCTACAAAATGTAAAATCCTACAGAGGCCAGGCAAGTAGTAGGCATGAAGGAAATGCTTGGGTGTAAGACAATAGGGAGTGGTGGGGACAGTGTTTAAAGGAATCATACATGTATACATTTTCTTGGGATACCCTGTATATAGGTGGTACCCTATATAATAAAAGTGTAGTATGCAAATTGTCCCCTCCAATGGAGTTCATCTGGGAATTCTACCAGGGGGTGGAGCCGGCCAGGGGAAGGGAGGGAGGCCCTGGCCAGCGGTGGCAGGTTCTGGGGGAAGGGTGGGAGTACCCAGCCGGCAGCCAGCAGCTGCTAGGGACCCAACCAGTGCATAAATTTTGTGCACTTGGCCTCTAGCAGTATATAAAATATTATATGGCATGTATACTATATATTTAGTATGACATATATGATATAATAACATTATGTATGTATGTATATATATATGTTCACAACAAATAATATGTCAAGTAATACAAAAATTTGGAAAAGGAACAGGGATAGAAGTTATGAGATACTGCAATATGCCAACTTTTATACCCATAGTTTAAAGAATGCTATTCAAAATACATACAACAAATAATAGTGTAAAATAATACAAATGTAAATACTAAAAGAATGACAGAGATGATTTAATCAACAATCTGGTACTAATGCAGAGGTTGGAAAAGTAGGGAAAATTTAAAAAGAGCAAACATATTTTAGTGGCTCAGTCAACAGACACTCTCTAGAACTGGGAGTTGAAAGCCATGTGCAAGTCCCGCTGGCCAAGAAGCTCCTCGGATGAGAAACAGCACATGAGACTTTTAAATGATGAGGAGGCACACACAGGGCATACAGCGAGGCTGGGGAGACACAGATAATGTCTTAAAAGTAGAAACGAAAGAAGCAGCAGCAATAAATATAGAAAGGAGAACGTAAATTATGGCTCATACTTGTAGACTTTATCGGTTAATGTTAATTGTATAAAATTGTAAAGGCCAAAAGAAAATTTAAAAAAGCACCTCCCAGACTAGATTTCAACTCTATACTGTAAAATTCTATGCAGACTGCAACTCTATATCATCCAAAAGTGACACCAAAGGAAAGTCACTCGCCAGAGGGGTGGGGGAGTGAAGGTTGAAAATAAAAACGTGGACCGAGGAATAATAAGCAAATGAGTGATCAAAGGAAAGAGAGATTCTAATCTTAATGTAAACAGAGTTGAATTCAGTGGGAAAAGCATTAAGGAAGACTACACAGGGAATATGAAAGTTCTCAATCCACAGTGAATAGCTAATGGGTATGAATAAGTGTGCACTGAAAAACAGACAGATTTCTTAAGAATAATTAGAAAGAATGGAGAAAAAGGTAAACATACAAGAAAATCTGCTATGAAAAGAACAAAAACTAAAAATAGAGAAATTTTAAAAAACATTAGAACATTTATCAAGATCATTTTCAGAGAATTTTGAAATCTTAGATTAAACCCCAAATCCTCTCCCCCATCATGTCCCTTTGCTTACCAGGTGTCCCCAGACTTAATCAAGCATCACCTTCGAAGACCTCACTCCTCCCAGATAATATTTGCATTTAAAAAAGTCCACCTGTAACTTATTTGCATTTCAACCCCCCATCTCCAGCCAGATGGGGCACTGAAATGACTTAAAAGTTATGATGGGCCCGGCCGGTGTGCTCAGTGGTTAAGCGTCAACCCATAAACCAGGGGTTGGGGAGGGAGGTCACGGTTTGATTCCCCAGTCAGGGCATATTCCCAGGTTGTGGCTCAATCCCCAGTAGGGAGTGTGCAGGAGGCAGTTGATCAATGATTCTCATTCAATAAAAATGTAAAAAAAAAAGTTATGATGGAACCACACAATTCATGGAAGAATACACAATTCCCTATACTCTTCTACAGCACTGACTGGTTTCTAACTTTGTGATAATGTATTTCAGACTTAAGCATACACCACAGATCAGTAATTACGTGGAATACACAGACCACCTCTGAGGCAAACTCACTTTGGCTGGTCACAAAGCCGCTGCGTAGACTGCCACCTTCTCCCTAGGAAGAAGAGAATGAGTGTGAACCCACTCTCGCCTTTACCCCCCAAATCCTCTGTACACATCCATCAGGTTCAGCTGGGGGTGGCTCTGAACTTGTGTTTTATAACTCACCCCCATGGAGAGAGTTTTTCCACACTGAAATCAAAATGGGTGGGATTGGTTTTGTTTTATTTTAACTAGCTTTCCTTCATATGTGAGATTTCTGGCAGATCGCCTGAGAAGCCTGCCGTAATGAAATGCATTTAGTGTGGAGAGGGGAAATAAAATTTCTCGTCTTCTTTTTTAAACTTTTTTTTCCATGCCTGTAAACACTCCATTTCACCTGGCAGGGATGCTGATCGTGACCGAAGGCTTATAGGCAAAACAGGTTTGGGCCCAAAGGAAATAAAGAGTCCCCTTGTCCTTCCTGTGGCACAGAGTGACTTCACATGCATGAGCCACTGAGAGGAGGATTTGTCCCCAACAGCTTTCCTGGGGGGGGGGTGCTCCAGGTGGAGCAGGTGTGGTTTATAGGCTAAATCCCCCAGGACCCAGGCACAACCGTCATTCTCAGCAGACAGGGCTCTTGCAATCAGTTGTTATCTGTGAAGCCTTGGCAGGGAAATACGATAGTCACAGACTCCAGCTTCCTGTTGCTCTCTGCCACGTCTCCCTGTGGGTGACAGTTAGGTGTGCGAGACGAGCTGATGTTACGGAGAGATGTATTTACAGGCCGCTGGGTAGGCCGTACCGGTGTGGGATGGGGCCAGGGGAACAGGGAGCCGTTCTTCTGCCTTCATCTCTCTCTCAGGCCTAAGACAGCAGAGCACAGGTGTGTCTGTCTCCTCGGGGGTTTGATTATCTCATGATAACCACATCCTCTGGCATTCCCTTCTTGCTATTTTTTCTCCCAGGTTCACATACAAAGAAGTGATTTAGGTGATAGGATTGACTGGCAAAAAACTGTCAGCCGGTCTGCACCGTGACTTGCTGAAGGACAATATCCACTTTCCGCAGGTTCGGCCGCCAACAGGCCAGTGTCAGCAAATGAAATGTTTCCTGGGCGAGCCAGGCTTCTGCAGGAGCTGCTGTGTTTACCTTCCCAGTGCCCCTTTCACAGGCCATGCGAAACCTACAGCCTTGGGAGATGAAGGGTGCACGTGGACATCACTACTCCAGCGGCACGGGATCCTCCGCCAGTGGTTTCTGATGGATTCTGGGAGGTCAGCTGCTGTATCCAGACTGACCCAGTGGATCACATGCAGCAACGATTTATCTCTTACATTAGGCTGAGACAGGAAAAGCCCAAGGCCAGAGGGGTTGTAAGCAACGGATGAGTCACTTGTGGGCTCATTTCATAACTGACTTTCAGATCAAGTGATTCCCAATCTTTCAATCCGGTTTAATTCAACGTGAGAGATTGTGATAATGGTTCTATCTCACTTTTTTTTGGATGGAGGACTTTTAAAAAGCCTGCTCATTAGTATGATGCTCTTGGATATTTTCGAGAACAAAATGAAATCAGGGGTTATGGAGAAATGAATGCTGATTTAGTCAAATATTGTTTTCTACCTGAAGTAAGAGGTGATGTGCATGGAGTTTGAATTACAGCCCTATTTAATGAAGAAAGGTGAAGGTGTATAAAGCTCCCAGCTTCTATGTTCTCGCATGTGGATACACTCTATCTTAAATTTTAAATAAGCTGTTCTCTTGTAAATAAGTGGTCTATTTTGGAAAGGAGAGGGAGAGAGAGATAGAAACATCGATGAGAGAGAATCAGTGATTGGCTGCCTCCCGCACTCCCCCCACTGGGGACTGAGCCCGCAACCCAAGCATGTGCCCCTAACTGGAATCAAACTCAGGACCCTTCACTCCGCAGGCTGACACTCTATCCACTGAGTCAAACCAGCTAGGACAAGAATTCTCATTTTTAATCTTAAAAATATAAAAGCCTGTGATTGTTTTGAAGACACACTGCGTGCTAAGACATATTCTATTCTAGGAGCAGAGGACGCATCCGGGACATGAAATCTGCTCGCATTTACTATCCTCGTCTAGTCTGTGGAATACTGGGGGTGGGGGTGGGGTTGGGATTAGGTTACTGCCTCCATAGAGGGTACCAGGACTCTTCTGAGTACTGTTCTGGGAAGCACCATAGCAGACCCATTTCCTGGCCACTTTCCTGCCCCAATGTGCAATTGCACAGGGTGCTGGTACTCTGAAACGAAGCTTTGCAAAACCCATTCAAGCATTGGTGGAATCAACTAAGTTGATGAAGTTGAAATGTTGGTAAGCAGGTGAGATGGATAACTCAGCCTAAACACACGTAGACAGAGCCATTTCATATCAGATTTTTTTCATGGTTTCATGCTCAAGGTTTCCTTTCTCTAAGGGGAATCCTTGCATTTTCGGTTTTTCTCATCTCCTTGCATAATGCTGCCCTCAGATCTCTATACACAGCAAAGTCTCAGTAAATACTTGTTAGTGCTACTAACACAGAATACTAACTAAACATACTAATTATAATAACTGATCATACGCACTGCCATCACCCCTAATAAATTCTCCCTTTGGCTCAAAACAGAGAGTTTGGGTTTTGCCTTGGTAGAAAAAAAAAATAACAGCAAGATCAACAAATAAGATAGTCACCTACTTGGGCAACACGGATTTGGAGGTGGATTATGATATTAAGCGTGAAGCCTTTCTCTTAGTTGAAAGAAAGTTCAGCCAGAAAACAAACATCACAAGAAAGTCACCTGACTGGGAAATAATGTGAAACATGACAAGAGAAAGTGCCACCTGGGTCCTTATAGGGGAGTAATTGAAGGGTCACAGGAGACATTTTTCTTTGTACTTTCAGCCAAAGAGACACCATTGAAAAGGGAGTCACATCTGAGTTAAACTGTTCTGTACCTAAATTTGATGAGTAGGTTTCAGTCAGTTTAAGGCAAAAGAAGCACAAAGGTAGACATTCATTTTACTACAGGAACAGGGCTGCTAAACATGGCAAGCATATTTTGGTAAAGAATATAAACAATGGTATAGTTTATCTTTCTAATTTTCCAGTAAGCCCAGCTTTCTTGATGGTAAAATGACTCCATGCAAATACATATTAAGTTTTCATTTATTTTTCCTGCACTATTCCTGAGCACCTGAACGAAACATTTCATGAATGGAAAGTTAATCTACCCAGACCTGGATGCCTACAGCATTATGAGAAATTGGACACTTTGGGGGATTTAGTCAACCACATAGGAGCATTGTGCAGAAAGGTTAGGGTGCAGACTTGATCTCAAAGCCCAGAGCTGATCAGAGTTGAAATAATCAAGGTTCTTTACTTTTTTTTTTCCTCAACTGAATGGGTTCAAATCACTTGCTTACTCAATTTTCACCCAGAGTTTAATACACCAAGGAATGCCCAAGGCTCAAAACTTTAAAAGTGAAATTATTATTTGTGATGACAAATGTTCTTAATGTCATCAGAAAGGTGGCCATTGTGTAAGTCCCCTGTCCCCGGAAATGCATTTGGCTATGGCTGGATTTGTGCACAACTATTTCTATACATTCCCTATTATTTTTCTTTGCATCCCCACCCCCCCACCCCCGTCCCCTGCCATATAAACAAGAGCTTTAGCTTAAGACAGCGATTTAAAATGTTTAAATCCTATTGGTTTTTTTGTAAGCAGCTCCATTCAAAATCATTTTTAAAATTTTAAGATATTTATAAAGAAGTTTGCAGACATTCATCGGAGGTGAAATAAGCAGGCGAGTGTAAGATGAACAGTCATCACAGTGGTCATATCCAAACGGTGGCCGGGACCCTCATGTCAAACCCTAAGATGACATCCACACTGACGGTTTAATTTCTGCCACTGGAGAAGAAAAGTCGCTTAATGTGAGTTAAAGCGAAGGGCACAACGGAAGTGCAGAGCCATCCTAACTTGAGAAGTGGAAGCAGTGGTAGTGGCACCCCTGGACTATCCTCTTGGCTTCTTTTATGCTTTATATTAAATAGCAGATGGGAATATCTAAATACCATAACATTGATGCTCACATTTTCAGGATATAAAAAGAAACCAAGACAACCATGCTCCATTCTCCCACCACCCTGCTTAAGAAACAGTACATTATAGTTGTTTTTCTGCAGTGAACCTTATGTGTACATGAAAAGCTTAAGGACACATAAAAATATTAACTGACTAAGGGTTGTAGCTAATTAAAGGATACTGAAGTATGCTCCTGCTGGTACACTTATTTGTAAGACTTTAAAGATATTGAAAGTGATTGAAAGTAGATTCTTGCTTTAGCAAAGCATTGGTATACCGTCAGCATGTATTTGCACCAGCAAATGATATCCAAGAATCAGGCACCGTGAGAAGCCTGACACTCACACTTATAAGAAAGTCAGAAAATACTTCACTGTTCTAACAATTAACTGAAATCTATCTCGTGACTGTGCTAATCATTCCTTCTTCTAAGCAAGATCCACCAATATTCAAACGGCACTCAGACTTCCTCGGGGCTTTATTGTAACTTTTTCACTTTGGCATTTTTTTATAACCTACTAGTACATTCTCTGCTTAACCACTTTCCTATAATCTGTTCTCAGTGTCACCTCGGTATTATTCCACAAGTAAAGGCCCAGCACACGCAAGCAGGCCTTTTTATTTTATCTCTTTCCCCTGTTGGATTCTGTGTCCCACTTAAAAAGAATTGGGTTTTTCTTGGTGTGACCACACGGTTGTGGCTCCCTCTGCATTTGCCCGGGGCGAGCCGGGCGGAGACAGTATGGTATGACTATAAATGAGGAGAAATAGGGAAAATTAAGCAAAGCATCCTGTTTACTTTCAGTTGGAAAGCTGGGTAAGAACAACCTGCTAAGCCACAGCCTTGTTTTTGGACAGATTATGTATTTCGTTAGCAAAAAGGTGGTTTTTAAAAGCGCCTTTTTGAAAAAATAATCACTGGATATGAAGAGAAAAAAAAATCGTCATTTTAGGGGCCATTCCTGGAATAGGCAGACCTCTTAATTTATTTTAACTGCTTGGGAAGGGCTATTTCAAAGACACAGTCTCTGGGTCCGCTGGCACCGAGACGCGCTGGGCAAGCCTTGTATCTTAGGTTCTCTCCTCGGGGAAGGTCGGCCGTGTGCTCCTTCTCCAGCCATTCTTTCAGGGGCTCTGGGCATGAGTAACTGCGGGTTGCCCGCCTCGGTAAACAACTTGGAGTTATTGCAGATGGAGACAGACTATTTGGTGGGGTCCTGTGGAAATTCACAGTGGAAATCCGGTAGAACGATGCGCAGACTCTATACGTGGAGGGCAGTCTCAGCTTGAGAAGGTAAAGGGACATTTGCCTTGCGCTTGGGTCCCTTCTGTAGGGCAGCTGGAATAAGCTAATTCTCAAACGAGACTGAAGAACAACATAAACAACAAAAAAACCCAACAACAACAACAACAAACAAAACAAGAAAAGAGAGTTGAGGTCTCTGAAGTTTGGTTTAAGGTCAATCTTAAGAGTCAAAATGAAGGGGCAATGTCACATGGTCTTGACTCCATGGAGTCATATCTGGTAGAAGTCATTTTTAATAAAATGACAGTAAAAAGTTACAATGCTAATTTTGTAAGATGTCTGGAAGATATTGAGAGGCCAAAAAAATCATTGTATTGTAGCTTTAACACAGAATGGAGGTTAACTGATGATTAAATAAATGGGCCCCATTTTATTTTATTATTTTTAAATTATTTCTATTGATTGAGTTTGAAGGAGAGAGGGGGGAAGGAAGGGAGGGAAGAAGAGGGAGAGGGAGAGGGAGAGAGGGAGGACAAACATTGATGTGCTATTCCTCCTGTCCATGCATTCACTGGCTGAGTCTTGTATGGACTCTGACTGGGGATCAAAACTGCAATTTTTGCATATGAGCTCCTCAGCCAGAGCCAAATGTACCCTATTTTAGATTTCAAAGAATTCAGGGTGGCTGGGTAGAGAACTGTACTAACAACATTTGACCGAGAGAGGCACAGATGGTATACCACTGGGAAGCACTGGGCGGCGGCATTACTGACTAAGATGAGAATCACAAGGCGCATCACCGAAGGAGCCAGAATGGCAAACAGGCAAACCAAAAGACACACCATGACTAGCACACCTGAGAGATACGCCCCGAGAATTCCCTAAAAGCATTAGACAGCATAGTGAGAGGCAAGTCGCTTCTTTATTACCATTCCTCTCTCTGAAATCAATGTAAACATAGCTTTTAAAAAAAGATGAAACTGAATCTCAGGGAGGTTATGTAGTAGATCTTCCAGAGGCCAAAAAGAAAAAAATCAGTGCTCTAGATTTTCAGTTGAGAAGACTGCTGTACAAAATCATGTCCTTTTGCCACATGGATTAAACACATACACTACAGGCATACCTGGTTCTAGTGCAAAGGGAGAGAGTCACACCTTCACCCTTGATCCCACTTGTTCAATCGATCGCTCCCGTAACCTAGAAATTATACTGATGAGGTTAACAGCTGCTACACGTTCAACAGGAGAGGAGAGGGGGAGTTAGAACGACTGCCTTTCAAAAATGGTGCGGTACCAGTGTGGTTCTCAAAATGACACACGGGAACATTCCTATATCTGCAACAGGTTTTTTTGTGTGTTTTTTCCCCTATATGTTTACCTAATTCTATACTGATGAATCATTTCCTTAGGAATGAAATCATTAAAAATTCCATGAAGGGTTGGGTAGCTTTTATTTTGGGCAAAGTCTCCAAAGCCTGCAGCAAGAGGGCCCTGCTCACTGGAGGCACAGGTGGTATTTGGGAAACATGGGTGTAGGTGGGAGCTGTAGGATACCCGCCTCCCCCTTCTACAAGCTCCGGCATGGTGCTGAGTGAGAAGGTCCGGTGGGCAACTGGAAATCCCCATATGCCAAACACCAGAAATATTCTTTTGGCATGTGAGGCGAGCGTGAAGTCCTTTGTAAGGAATGTCTTACTATGAGACTCTGTACTATCTCTCTCGTATCAGAACTCCATGAGAAAAAGGTGCTAACTCCAGCAGCTAGCCAGTTTTATTGCATACCATCAAGCACACACACTACAGGCATCCCCGTACCCTTCTGATATGCCTCAAACACAAGAGGACTAAGGAAAGACAAGCCAGGGTGTGCCATCCCAGGTGTCCTGGCTCTGTGGGAAAGTCGGTAACTGTCATCCAACCACCTGCAGAATTTCCCCAGAATTTTGAGTTTCACATTGATTTATCCATTGCCTCATTTTTTTTTTTTGCATTGAAATTTACTGTAGTTGTCAGAGGCTGCTACATTCTGCCTCAGGATTGTTGGAGGTGAGATGAGAGCCTTCTGGAAATTAAGGGTCCAAGACTGTACTCTGGCGAAGAAAGGAAGTCATCCCGGGGAGTGTGGAGAGCACCCGGCTTTCACACCGGTGACGGCAGAGAGTCATGTCCCCCGTCTGACACGCGCTCCTAAACGTTTGTGTTTACTTGATGCCACTGTCGAAGAGTCTCTTAGAAGGGTTATTTCTTTTTGTTGTATAGATGTATTGTCAAAAGAAAAAAATTAGGCTTATACATTTCCATGATCTTGAAATAAAACATTTAATTTCTAAGAATCAGATAAAACATACAATTTCCTTCATTTCACATTTTTAAATTATTTAAAAACATCATGTTGTAGGTGCATTTTTATGGCTTAAATAATTTTTAAAAATGTACATAAACTGTCTCACTCCTGCCCTATCCCCATTCATTGTTCCACCTGTCTCAATCTTCTCACCCATAGGTAGCCATCCTTATTAGTGTTTGTGCATAGTTCTACTCCTTTGCAGACAAGTAGAAGCAAATAAAAAAAAAGTCACTTGTAAATTTTTATTTTATTGTGGTGAGAACATTTAACATGAAATCTACCCTCCCAAAGGAGTCTAAGTGTACAACACAATATTGTACAGGGAATCTCCACATAACTGAAATGTCATACCCGTTGATAAACAACCCATTTCCCCATCTCTCCTGTTCCTGTCACTTCACACCTGCTGGGATGGCTATAATCATAAAAGCAATCGTATGAGAGAACTTTGATCATCATAATCACAAATCATTGGTTTCTTGATAAAGGAACCTCACAGAGCATCCAATCTTGATTACGACAAGTTATTGTGACAAATGTCAGCTTAGACTTTGGGTTGTTTATATTTTAACCCAGAAAGAATGTGTGTTGTGTATGTTTGTTTGGTTTTTTTTGGAGGAATTTTTCTAAATATGGGTGCATTCCTTTTCATAAATCCAATAACTGTCTCATAGCTTCCACATGCGTAGTCCACAGTACCTTCTTTCAGAAAGTATGTTTTAATATAAGCAGCTATTACCCCTCTACCAGAGATCCTTATTCCTGAAAAGTTTAGAAACACCATGGAATTCATAAAATTCTGTTTATTTTTCATTGAGAGTCACTTGTACTGAAGCTATCAACAAATGGCAGATATTGTGAGAGCCCCTACTATGTGTAAGGCACCCAGACATGGAGATATGACTTTCAGAAAGCATCAGGTCACAGCGCTTCCTTCTCCACAGTTCCATCTGAGTGTAGCAATGCAGACTCCAGCCAGGTAGACTTCCCGAGCAGGCA
Organism: Myotis lucifugus; assembly: GCF_000147115.1. Lineage (NCBI taxonomy): Eukaryota > Metazoa > Chordata > Mammalia > Chiroptera > Vespertilionidae > Myotis > Myotis lucifugus. The sequence continues at coordinate 1,120,677 of NW_005871194.1, read as the reverse complement.
CACGGGGATACCCTGCATGGAAACTTTTAACATTCCATACCGTTTGTTCAGGCAGAACCAACAATTTCGAAATGAACAGTGACAGATCAATTTTTAATGGTAACTCTATTATTTTTCGCTATTATGCATACTACTTTTTAGCAGACCATGGAAATTGTGTTGACATTTGAAAAGCATGTGATTAATTGTAGCAGAACAAACATTCCGAGTGCGGCCTCCATTTGGGAAGGTGATACTGAGCATGGGCCCTGATGATAATATTATTGGCACAGGAGAGAAGCCCCCCCCCCCCTTCTTTTTGAAATCCACTAAACGTTAAACATCCTAGGTGTGCCAGTGACGAATGGATACACACTGGTGGCACAATGGGTTGTAGAAACATAGCAATTCCTTCAGTGAAAATCTGAGTACATCTCAGAAATGAAATCAAATCACTTTATACCTCTGAGGGGTAACCGAGGCCAAAATGGCCAAAGGATGCATATAGCTTACAATTCCAAATATTCTCCCAATTTTGCTGAAAAATGATATACACTGCATATCAAAGCACACATGTGAAAAATGTTTATTTTAATGGGACACAACGATATCATCTGAAGTTTTTGTTTTAATAATAATAAAAAAGGACCTTTAGAACTGTGGCCCCTCAAATAGGCAGTGGGCTTTGGTAACATTCAGCTTCCATCACAGAGCTAGGAGCGCCCACGCTGTGGAGACATCTCTGAGTTTGGAAACGCAGTCCAATGGCCCATTTGCTTTGCGTGTCTCACTGCTTTTTAATGGTTTTCAAGCCCAATATTGAGCCACAAGGCAGAGCACAGTGAACCAGCCCACGCAGGAATCAGAATTTAACGTCGTATACTTATTGTTGCCACGCACAAGCTGCCGGAGTTACATGATCTGGAATATATGAGGTTTGTAAAATCCACATTTTGGGTTCTTATTTCAGAAGAGAGAGAGAGGGGGAGGAAACCTGGGACAATTATTTGATGGGAAAGGAAAATTCTCTGAGCTAGAACTCAAGCTAGAACTCAGGCCCCACCTTCAGGGGCTCTGCTAGGCACTGGCAGTCTCCAGGAGGCTCCAGGAGGCTGTGCTGGCCCCAGATCCAAGGCATTTACCCTATCTGCCTTCGATCCGGGCTGAAAGGAAGTGAAGTGTCGTAAAGAAGTATACTACTGAGAGTTCTTCACTGGGGCTTAGGTCTCTCTCTCTCTCTCTCTCTCTCTCTCTCTCTCTCTCTCTTTCCCTCTCTCTCTCTCTTTTCCTTCTTCCCTCCTTCTCTCCCTCCTTTCATTCCTTCCCTTCCGTATGGGCTGACTTGTGGGAAAATCATTCTAGAACAACTCTGTGCTCAGTGCTGGGACAAACCACAGTGATACTCTACCAGTGGCCACTGACCCTGGTAACAGTTTTCCCATATAATTTTTTTTTTTGCTAGTTTAGGAGTTCCTGAAATATGAAAATAATTCAAATTTAAACTTCAACCCTGTGAAATTCTTAGGAGTTTTTTGTTGTTTTTTTGGTGTTGTTTCCTTCAGAGCCCTGGCAAATACAGTCACGTGTCCTTATGAAGGTTGCTGCCCTTCCAGGACCCCAGCGTTACGGAGAGGTCTTGGTTCTAACACACTGCCTTGTACGATCTCAGATTGGGCATCATAAGCCAAGTTCAAGGTGCCTGGGTCTGATAAACCATTCTCTCGGCTTCTGAGGCCTCATGGGGTCATGAGACGGGCTTTCAGTTTCCAATTTGTTCCTTTAGACAAAGTTTTCTATATTTTGCAAGCTCAGCCACCCCTCCTTTCCCCCCCACCACCAAAAAAAAAAAAAAAGTTAAAAGCAATTTTGTCACATTTATCCGGAATGTATTTTTGGATGATTATAATTTACCATCCTGCCCATCGTATGTACAATTTTTATAGCTTAACATCCTTGCCTTTGACTCTGGCAGTAACAAAAGGTCCCCTGGATGGAAAACCCGCCGAATTCATTGTGGGGATGAATGCCTGTTCCCCAAGATGATCTGACACCATTTCTGAAGCAAAATCCCAGGACCCATCGCGTTGATCGGCAGCAAGCTCTGGTGGCGTTAGCTCCCGCCAGGCCTGGACGGGAGAGATCAGGCCAGCGTGCTGCCACCTTCCAGGCCCGAACCCTGAGACTGCTGTTCTCTCTCCCTTCCTCCGAGGTCAGGCTGCCAGGTTCTGCCCTTTCCCCAGTGCTTTTCACACATCCTGTCCCTGGGGACATGTGAGAGGCCGTCTGGAAAAACATCAATGCTACGTATGTCGGAGCCTGCTTACACAGGATGCCAACAGATGGCAACATTTTATCATCATTGCGCAATCCGGGGACCCTTCATCTGTGGCCTCGGGGAGCAGCAGGCGTCGGCTCTTTGGTGTGACACATGTCCCCGCGGCTTCACCCCCCATTAACCATGCTGTTGTTTGTGATTGTTAAGCTGCGTGTCTCGCCGTGTGTCACATTCTTGACTTGTACAAGGGTCCATTAGCAAGTAGCATCTGAGGTCCGTGAGTCAGAGGAGGCCCCATGCTTGGAAAAATAAACACTGCACATTCGGCCGAGATTAGAGCCACTGGCTGGTGGTGAACGAGATGGTGTTTCATGTAAAAGGCTGTTTCTGTGATTCATCAAGCCCTCCTCCCCCCCCCCCACCCTCCCCCTCCCCCCGGCGGCCAATCAATACAGCAAAAATCCACGTAACCGCTGTCCAGCCCTCCCCATTCACAAACACGGGCCAGGGGCCCACACTGTCTCTGGTCCTGGGAGGGCTCAGTCATGTCGGCGGAAGGAAGGAGAGGGCATGAGGGGAAAATGTGAGCCAGAAATTTCACAACGATCTGCAGCCCTGATGAAGTCAACTTGGAGCCCTGATGAAGTCAACTTGGTGATTTCAAGCAAAATTTGTTTTTGTTTTGTTTTGTTTTTTTTGTCAATCCTCAACTGAAGATATTTTTCCCTTGATCTTTAGCGAGAGACAGAGAGAGAGAAATTTTGAAGTGAGAGAAACATATTGATTGGTTGCTTCCCCCACGTGCCCTGACCAGGGCCAGGGATTGAGCCTGCAACTCAGGTACGTGCCCTTGAATTGAACCTGGGACCCTTCAGTCCATGGGCCAAACTGTATCCACTGAATGAAACAGGCTAGGGCGAGCAAAATAGGTTTTTTATTTTTAGATATATTTTCCAGGTACCTCTTCCTTATCATTGCCTCCTTCCTGTCCCTTTTATATGTAAATCACGTGCCCTTTCTCTTTCCTATATCTTTCCTGACTTCTTTTCCTTTTCTTTCTTTCCTCACCACGTTTTTGGTCTTTCCATCACATTTTCCATCAGGTTTTCTCTTCCCAACTTGCAGATTCAAACCCTGATCAGACTTTGGCCCAGGAAAGGCATTCTGGTTGTTTGGAGTTGGCATCAAAAGGACATGGCAACCTTGCCAATACCATCTACCCAAGGGACTCAATTTAAAAAGAGAATTCCCGCCCAGCCGGTGTGGCTCGGTGATTGTGTGTCAATCTGTGAACCAGGAGGTCACAGAGATCAGGGCACATGCTCAGGTTGTGGGCTCAATCCCCAGTAGGGGGTGTGCAGGAGGCAGCTGATCAATGATTCTCTCTCATCACTGATGTTTCTCCCTCTGTGAAATCAATAAAAAATATATTTAAAAAATAAAATAAAAAGAGAATTCCCTCCAGCTACCACCCAACTTAGCCGTTGCCAGCATTCTAACTGCAAATCATCTAATGGTCAAAAGCTGGCCCTGAGACTAAATAAATTCAGTTCCAGGTTGGGTTTAGGGAAAGTTTGGGGTTTCTCTATGGACATGCAACTTTTGAAGATGTATTTCAATCCTTGATCCCCTTAGCAATCTACCACATACACTATTTGTGTTTCTATTTTCTAACTTCTTTTTTTTTTCTTTGATGTGAAGTCCTGGTATTTCTTCCAGGAAGAAGCAGAGCAGGAGGGCTCAGGCACTGCTGGGAGGCACGCGGGCCAGGCGGCCGAACATCTTCACAGACCATCTACCCCACTCAATCCAGGGTCATGACCACAAAGTCAAACAACCAGGGGTCAGAGGGGAGAAAACAGATGGGGACCACAGGCTCCTCGGCTCCCGCACCTTCTCTCCAAACCCGTTTCAGAAGGCGCTTTTCTGAGAAGGCAGGTTTCCGAGGGCAGCGCTTTTATAAACACTCCCTCCGTGGGCCTATGGAAGTGTGTGTTGTGGGGGAGCGCTCGCCATCAAACAAGGTTTTATTGAATCTCCCCCTTGTTGTTGTTATACTTCATGCTCATATAAACCATGCTCCGTGAAACGGCCCCATACACGTCCACCGCAGGGCAGGCTCGAGCTGGAGCTCCTCGGGCAATAAAACCGAGACCGCCAGGAACACGGCTGCCATTTATTTCCCCGTAATGGGCTTTCTCTCCTCCTCTCTCTAGGCAGCTTTTCCTTGCGTTGAAAGGGAACCTCTGGTCAAAAGTCAGCAACAAAGCTGCAGAAAGCTTTGATAGTCAGTGGAGTGAATCATGGTTCCACACGGCAGCGGCAGCACCGACGGGGCCTCTTGCTGGGCGGACCTCCCTCCAAGAGCGACTCCTGGTCATCCGTCAAAGGGGCCCCCAACGAGGTCTGCGCAGCCAATGGTTTCACCAGCTCCATGGTGCCTGGGTCCCAAGTCGCCCTTTTCCACAGGTATTGCTAAAGCAAATAGCAGACGGTATTTACTGGGTGTGATGCTTTCAATCACATTAATCTACCCAGTAAAAAAATTTACGGCCAATAAAAATTCCACCATGACATGGCTGATTGGAGGAGAGGCTGCGGGATGGAAATTCAGGCCACGCCCCTGCCCCTAGCTAGACTGTGTCCCAGACCTTGGGAGGAAGTGGGAGTCGGGATGGAGAAAGACAGAAAAATCTCGGGGGTTGTTAAAACTAACTCAAGGGTAGATGGATAAAACTCTTAAAGCGTTTAATAAGTCCAAACGCTTGGAGTTGGCAGGGTGACTGACGGAATACCTACTTTGAACAGCTAGCTGGGGAAAGGATGGATCAAGTCCTGCTTCCATGAGAAAATTACCCCGGGTTCCTTCTGGCCCTATGATTCCATGATTATTTCTTTGCTCATAATAAAATAAATATTTTTAAACGCAATACACAGAAATGAGCTGGAAGGATGCATGGGTGGGGCCTCTCTATCTGGGTTGGAGCCAACAGGGAATGCAGCTTCACATGGCTGTCTCTCTCCTGGTTGATTAGTACGTGGCTTACAAGGATCCAGAAGGGCGATGACTAAGCTCTATTAACATCTGTGAGTCATTCCTCCTTTTCCCAATCCACGGCGACAGTCCCCAGACTGCACGGTTTCGAACACACACACTCTCTAAATCCTACTGTTGCATGGCTTCTCCCTGGAGTGGGCAGCTGATCCAATTATTTGTTAATGATCCCAGACCACACATGGCAACGAGGATGTTGTTGCAATGAATTTATATTGGAAGTCCTGCCACTGGGAGTGAGTACCTGATTAGTTGATTGTGACTAATGTCTCAAGTAGCTTATCCAATCTCCATATCCCATTTTTTTTCCCTTAGTAATAGAACCCTATAATTAATCTGCATGGCAATGTGCCCACCCTAAAGACTTTATTTGCAAAATCCCTTCTTGGTAAGGGTGGTCAATGAGATGTCCTGTGAAATCTGTGTGCGAGACTTTTGAGAAAGCCCCCTAAGAGGGGGTCAAATAGTTGGCAGCTGCCTTTCCACCCTTCTCAAACTCCCTTCTATTTCCTGCCGAGAGCAAAGACCCAATGGCTAGACCTCCAGGAGTCATCTCGGAGAGTGAGATGAACAACCTAAGGATGGAAGCCTCATGCTTTATGGGGCAGGGGAACAGGCAGAAAGGGGAAGGGCATTAAGAAGCACAAACTCCTTATAAAATACGCCATGGGGATATGATGCACAGCACAGCAAATATGCTTAATAATAAATATCATCATAACTATGTACAGTGACAGATGGCTACCAGACTCATGTGGTGAGCACATTGTAAGGTATGTAAGTGTGGAGCCACTGCACCGCACACCTGAAACTAATACAATATTGTATCTCAACTATAAATAAAATAAATGTAAGAAATAAAATAAATTTGAATGAAAGAAAGGAGAAAAGAAAGAGAAAAGGAGAGGAACCGGGATCTCTGGTGACTTGATCAGACAATCTGATCTCTAGATTGCCCACCTCCCGACTGCTTTCTTTTGAGAGAAAAAGAAACTTGTGTAAGCCGGTGTCATTCCAGTCTCAGCACTAGGTTGGTCATCAGAATCAAAGCCTAGAGAGCTCCAGAAGAATTTTTCTGGAGCCCCCTGCTCTCAACAAATGAGCACTCACATCTCTCAGACAGATGGACAGTCTTACTTTAAATTTTTTCTGGTGAAAGGCAACTTCCTCCAACAGCAGCACTTTACAATCTCTTACATCTAGGACGCACTTTAAAATGTTTGACGGCCAACAGGGAGGACTGAGGAGGTCACGGGTTTTATAGCTGGAAAGATCATGCCTTTGAATTTGAGCTACCTCCCTGAATATTTGTGACCCTCACTATCTGTGACTATGAAATGAGTCAGACAATATCAACCCAGTAAAAGCATTAACAAAATTGCAAAGCATATATTTAAAGTAGACATAACATAGCAGATGCATAAGAAATGCCATTCTCTTTTGCCTTCCACCTCTTAGTTTGAAACTCTATATTCTGAATGTATTGGTTTATGTTCATTTAATTCATCCTTGGAAACAAATACAAGAATTCCTTCTACCAGCAAACATTTCACCAACTATTGTATCTATTCATCCCTATTTCTCCAGTTATATGTCCCGACCTCCCTCCCAATGTCCTCCTCTCTGTATCACTATTGAATGGAAACATCAGCACATTAAAATAAAACAAAAATCAAGAAACAAGCAACCCCACCCCAATTTTCTTAGATTGTGTTCATTTTATAGATTTTTTTTAAATAAAAAGGATAGGCTAAGATGAGTCAATTCATTCTAATTTCAACAGCTGACTTTCCTGTAACACATATTTTCTTGGTGAGACCTGTCATCTCTACAGGCCAAAGCAAATAATTGCCTCTGCTGATTTTGATAGCAGTGCCACAATATGCAAAAATTAGCACTGAAATCACATGCTGTAGGTAAATTAAATAGCACTTGGTTACTGTTATTCAAATGTAAAGAGCATAACCCAGCACATAGTGTGAAGGGTAAAAAGGTGGATTCAGGTAGACTCACAAGCCTGTGTCTCCCAGATAAATTAATCAACCACTCTTAACTAATTAACTATAGTAGATGCCTCACAAGGTTGTTGTGAGGGTCATGTGAGACCATGCGTGCACAGAATACAGCACAATGCCTGACATACAGTGACCACTCCTACATTGGTCTTTCTGGTCATCATCCTTATTGTCCTTATGTAGGAAACAGTCATGGCTTACCCTTGTTACGAACTCTCCTCCATCACTTCCCTGACCCCACAACAAGCGTTTATTTCTGGTATTTAAAAAAAAAAAGACCATATCAAAGTCCTCTGCTTCTTGTCTCTCTAGCAACTGCAGTGGTCTTTCTTTTAGAAAGAGATGGGGCAATGAAGCAGTGAATTGGGGTTTATGATAAATATACCTAGGTCTCTTTAAGTTGGAATTCATAAAATGCCATTTGCATTACACGTAGGTATAATGTTGTAGTAGGGCAGATAGTTATAGTCAACAGACCTGTAATTAAAAACCAATCCCACTTTCAGTCACTATGTGGTTAGTCAACTCACCTCTCCACGTTCCCACTAGCATGCCTCTCTCTCCTGGTCTTAGAAAAATGGCATTAATTGGCATATGTAGAGTAGCTAAAACTCTGTAACATGGCAGTCACACTAGAGACACTGGCTTTCTTCCTCCTGTTATGAGTTTGTTTTGTTTTTTTTTCAGGTCCTTGTCCACCAACAGGGAGTTTATATCTAACAGGAAGGATATAAAGATCTTTCTGATGAGGAAGTGAGGAACATGGTGGATTAAGAGGGAAGAAGGAGGAGGAGGAGGAACAGGAGGAGAGGGGGAGAGGGAGGAGACAGAAGGTAGCCAAGACACATGGCAAACACAAACACTGATGTATTCTGCTTTGTTTATACCACTGTGCCAGCCTGGCACCTTCTTGCTGTCTAGAGGTAGTACTTGAAAAACCACACCCAGGCCTGGGATTCCATCACAAACTACCACCTCTTACAATAACACTCCCTATCCCCTTAGTCTTTGCATTTCTTGAAACTCTGACATGGAAAATCATCAGGGACAACGCCCCAAATTCACCAAAATACTCTATAATAAAGGTTTTTCAACCCTATGATTTGGGACATTTAGAATCAAGATACTCCACCTCCAGAACATCCAAGGTAATTTTGCAAGTATTTATAAGCTGAATTTTAAGAAAGAAACAACAACAACAAAAAAATGTTTTACTTATTTAGGAAATTCATTTTCCTTTGGAAAAGATGTTAGCCCAGTCATCATGGAAGAAGGCGCCTCCGCTCACTGTTCACACTCAGAAGTCAAGAGGGAAGGAGCAGTCCTGGTCGGTGTTCACACTTTCAACTGCCCCTCTGAGTATCCTGGCCTACACGCCCTAAAGGCATTTCTGAGCTTGAAATGAAATCTTTACTTTACAACCCTGACACCACTTATTGGGCATTGAGTGGTCCATTAAACAACGGAGAAAATGGCCTAAATCCACATCTGGCATGGGGACTCCAGTTTCAAGTTCATTAGCACTTAAGACAATTGCTATAATATCACCATCCAAGAAAGCTAAATCAGCTCCGATGATTCAATGATGGAGTGATGACAGGGGTGGCCCATTAAATTCTCACTCACTTAGAGGAACACAAAGGATTGGTTTTTTTCTCTCACATAGCTTTGGTCAGTCCCTGAGTTTCCGTATGTTCAATATAACCAGAAACACCACACCCCAAAAATCTTGGTATTGCAGTCAGTTGAATTCTCTTAGACACTGCCATCCTCCAGAGCCCAGGCAGGTCATTCTCTGCACACCTTTCCAAGTTCAATGCAAAGCTAAACCTCTACCATGTTTCCAGACTTTCCATGGTGTGAGGGCACACATGACCACATATTACATGATTTCCATCAGAAACCATGGGCTGGCCTACATGTACTCCAAGGTTTATACGCTTTAGCAAACTCTAGCATTCCCTGGCCTTGACATGGGGCTGGCATCAGAGGCGCCTGCGATGTGGTAGTCAGACCTGGGTGTGTGTGTGTGTGTGAATATTTTCACTCTGTAAGCAGGTCCGAGGCCCACACTTTCAGAAGTGGAGGAGAGAACAAAGGTACAGGGAAAAGAAAGAGACAGCCATTGTGAGATCAGAAAAATTATATTCTCATTTTTTTAATAATATCATCTTGTCTTGACAGAAATACAAATTCCTGAAAGTTTGGGTTAAGACAAACTCATAACTCCAAATAACCAATACTCTAAGAGCTCTGAGATTTCCTTTTAAAAATAGTAGTTGAGCCCAGCCAGTGTGGCTCAGTGGTTGATCATTGAGCTATGAACCAGGAGGTCACAGTTCGATTCCTGGTCAAGGTACATGCCTGGGTTGCAGGTTCGATCCCCAGTGCGGGGTGTGCAGGAGGCAGCCAATCAATGATTGTCTCATCAATGATGTTTCTATCTCTCTCTCCCTCTCCCTTCCTCTCTGAAATCAATAAAAAAAATTTTTTTTTTAAAAAAAAGCAGTTGTTTTTGCCAGTCTGGCATTATAACCATGCTGGGCCAGAGTGCCAGGGAGCTGAATAGCAGGCTATTAGTATTTGCCATTTCTTTATTACTGGCTCAATGAATCTCTCAAGTGCTGACTTCTGTGAGGGCAGCATGGCGGTATATGCCAAGGAACAGAATTGGTTTGGAGAAGCTTGAATGGCCCCTAAAAGTCTATACTATAACAGTGTCTACAATCTCTTCCTTATTCTCATGAGCATTAAATCATAGATTGTTAGCTTATAAAAACAGGATTAAAGAGGGGGGAAATGGGGTAAAAAGAGTATGTGCTCCCCATTTTGTTGACCTTTACCACTAAAATTATTGAATAAACTTCTACTTTAGCTCCCCAAGTCTATAGAATTTTTAATAATAAACAAGTTATTCTTAAGAGTTATCAGGGCGTTTGCTAATAATTTATAGAAATCTATTCTAGAGTAGAAGGCTATAGAATGTGATGATGAGGAGGATTACACGGATGGTTGAGTTGCCAGATAAATACAGGTGTCCTGTATTTGTATTTGCTAAATCTGGCAACCTTACATATAAGTAGTTAGGAGCTATTTAGAGTAGCAATTGGAAAGAGAAGGGTTGACCCCCCAAAAGAGTTGGACTGAATCCCAAAGTTTTTTTGTTAGTTTCAACATGTACATATTCCTTGCTTCTTCCATATTCCTCATCACCCTCTTGGGTCCATAGGAGACTCCCTAAAAATACGAATTGATTGATTCATTGATAGATAAAAGCAAAAGGCCAAGACCAAGAGCCAAAATCAATAAGGCTTCTGGTTTGAATGTTTTATTTCATGGGCATGAATTTCACCATTTGGAACCCATACTTGTGAAATTGCAAAATATAATGTATTTTAAAACTCAGGTACCTTTTAAAGTCACGTTCTGCTAACTCTCAGGTTATTATTCATGCTTATATCTTAATGGATTCCACAAATCAATTTTTTTCATTTTTCTGGGTGAACATGGCTGATACTTACAAATGAGTATCATTTACTCCCACCCCCATAACTCCTTATGGAGCCAGAGCCCAAAGCTATAAATATAGAACACTGCTTCTGGCGCCCCCTTTCTCCCTCCTTTCTCTCCCCAGCAAGTAATGGATTTCTCTTTTCACAGTGTTAAAAGGATCAGTAAATCACTGGGTCACCTATTGATATGAAAGTCTTTACATTTGCATGAAATCATTATTGTTTTAGCAAATTGCCAAAGAAAAATACAAAAGGGCAAATAAATCAAGCAAAAAATTGTAACAGGTTTTTACAAAGTCTGGGTGGAGTGGAAAAAGTGATCTTGGCTTAATTAACCACTTAGTCATGAGATGCAGGAAGCAGAGGTTTTAAAAAGTCCAATTGGGGCTGTGCTACACACACGCACACACTCGGGCACACACACACACATACACACACAACCACACATTTTTAAGGTGTTAATTTCCATCACATCATTCTGTGCTGACTTACCCTGAAAAAAATCCTGCTGAATCTTGACCTGGTGTGAAATATTAAAATCACACCCCCTTGGAAGGCCCAACTGCCACGAAAAATCTTCTTTGTGTATGCATAGAGCAGTATCTCTGTACAGGTAACTGATGTGCAAACTCTAGGTGTATATTGCCCGGGGAAAGAAGGGCATGATGGCCTGATACGTCTGGATTCCCTTTATATCAGGAACATCTCATTTTAGCTCCACTTGTTGACTCATACCATTACCTGTGCTTTAAACACTCTAATCCCTACAATCTCCTGGGTTTCTAAACTCCAGTCATTCTGATGTCATGACTCTAGTCAATCCTCCCATCTCTTGTGCCCCTAAATTTCTCCTTCCCTAATTAATTACCACACTTATAATTGAGACTGTACACCTGGTTATATACTTTAACACTTGACTATCAAATTCTTTGCATTATTTTATCTTTTCTTATGCTTGCACCTCATTCTCCAAATTACTGGGTAGAGGTCCCCTAAGGCTTACACCTCTCGGGCCAGTCATCACCCGTGAAGAGTAGCAGGTATCATACCTGCAGAATGACGCAACATGCATCATGAACCTAAGGTCACTGCTCCAATCAATCTTATTTTAAGGAAACCAGTCATACATTAGGATGAAGGGAAAAGAAGCTTGAGAGGTTAACAACGGTTCTGGTCAACAACGGCCATGTAGATAACCACGGCCCCCAGCAAAGATTGTAATAGAACTTCCTGTAAGCAATGGAAGGCTATGTGGTTCAGGAGGAATCTTCTTCTCTGAAGGGATCAGCACCTCTGGGGCTTGGTGACAGATGCCCTCTCACTCACAGCACCTCCATTCTGAGTGCACAGGTTACTTCCTAGTCTGTCAGCCACTGACCTGTTTCAGGGCAGAGGAGCCTGTCCCCCCAGTGCTGTGTGAGCAGAGGGCATTAAAGCCCTCCCAGGTCCAGCGTGATGGTCTTCAGAGAACATGGCAGTACATTCCTTGTTGAGGACCTAGTGTCCTGTACAATGATCCGGGGCCACAGAATCTATCTTAAGTATCAGGTGCCACTGCCTGTCCCTGTCCTTTGGAAATATTTTCAGGCTGTTGTGAGGGAAGGAATAGATCAGTTTTATTGAGTCTATCTGCTCAATCCCAGAGAGAACCCTTGGTGCCAGGTGGGGTCAAGGGGACCAAAAACAAATAGTCTCCTGATGCACAAATATCTTTCTAGCCAAATCCTATTAAAAATTATAGGGTCACAGATATAAGTCATCCCCAAATGCTATCACATGGCTTTAGTCACACATTTTTAAGTTTCCTTATGTTCAACTAATTTTAGCAGAGCCTAGGAGGTACGGATTCTGAACTATCTAAATTTCTGATAACCCACTATATAGAGTCTGGATAATTCTTTTAGTACTAAATACAAATGTATACTGCATATACACCTAAGAGGTTAAAGAACAATTGTAAAGAATTTTGAAGGAAAGAAAAGTTGAAACAGGAGTAAAATTTTAGATAAACAATGAGACAAAAATTGACCATTTGCATTTGTTAGAGGAAATTATAATTCAAAAAAACAGAGAAAGATCTGAATGATAAAAGGATAATAGGATAACAAGAACCCCAAACTCAGACTTAGCATTTACATTTGAAAAGAAAAAACACACACACTATCATAATATTTGAAAAGATTGAACTAAAAACTTTCACCTACAAATAAAAGATTATATTGATCAGTAGAGTCTTTTTGCTGTTAATTATGCACTGGTATTTTATTATTTTTTTAAGTTTAACCATTTAATATCTTTAAACAAAAGAACAACATAAGGTACCACTTTTTCATAAGTAAATGTGAAAAATAACCTGTTAAATTGTCACAGTCCCATTACAGCAAAGAGACAAATGAAAAATTAAAATAGGTGAGGAAATCTAATTTTATAAAAATTGAGTATCAAATAGAAGGTTGTGAAAGGTAAGGCCAGTTAAAGTTAAGAGCAAAACAACCTTTTCTTTGAAATTGAAATTTCAATTTTGATAGAAAATATAGGTTTCCTTCTGTTGTGTATTCAGAGTCTAGGGAAACAGGGCCTCAACATTTTGTTTTTCTTTCTATACCCACAGAAATAAGCTATTAAGCCCAAGTGAGTTATTCTCATTTTTTTTAATTCTTTCAATGTATTTCAATATAATTTTTTTCAAGATTTAATGAAAGAGCTGTACAATCCATGCCCCACCCCTTTTCAAGAATGTCTGGCCAAATGCAGCTGTAAATTATAAAATAATGCCCTGCATTCATAACACCGTTTGCACATAAATATAAAAAATATAACCACGAATCAAATGAGTCTTCCAGATCAGTTGCTTAAGCCATCACATACATAGAAATAGATCCTTAAGAAGCATCCTCCAACTTTAAAATCTGTGTAGATTTTACTCTAAACATCTCTCTTTTGAGTCATATAGTAGCCAGTACTCATATTCCAAAGAAGTGACTGCTAAATTAAAAATAACCAGTTATTCAATGCAGTCGCTTTTTCCCCCTCACCCCTCACCAAGCCTTGTTATTGATCTAAAAAGCAATTTTGTTCACAGAAAACCCCAGTTCCCCTTGTTTGTGACAAAAATCTACTCTTCAGGATGGTGCCGGGGAAGTAGGGGCATCTGGGACCTCCCTCCCCGCCAGCATCACTTTCTGAAATGGAGACAAAAGTTAATTAAACACATTCAGAAAAAAAATAATGTTTTACGAACTTAATTCTAAGAAATACCAGATCAGAGCATGGCCTTTCTTGTAGATGAGCCTGTGTCCTGGCGTCTCCAGAATAGCCCCCCGTCTGCCTGTTATCCTGGTGTCACTATCAACAGCCATGCCTTTCCCTCTCAAGTCTCAGGTTGGAGAGTAAACTATATGGCTGCCCGCCATTAAGCTACATATGAAGGTGTGCGTTAAAAATGCATGACGTTTGTTTTCTATTGGTACAGAACAGTAACACACTGAACGAACTATTAAAATGATTAAATCTGGTTTTAATCTGGCATTGTGTGTGTGAGTGTGTATCTATAGACACACACACACACGCACACACACACACACACACACATCCAAATCCACAGCCTGTAAGATAAATATATTTAAATGAGAAGTAATGGAGTTCACTAGGCACAGTCATGTTGCTAGTCATGAAGAGATTTCCTTAAAGAGTGATTTGGGGGCATAGACTCACATTTCAAAAATGTCATTTCTAACACAACTCTAGGTGCATGCTGAATCAAGTTATAAGACATTTGAGAAAAAGTTTTGTACTTCATAGCCACACTTACTTTCAATCAAAAACTGTATTACCAGACTCGATACCAATGTTAAGTCCAAATTATCTCATAATTTTAGACAGAATAAAGTTGATGCTAGAATAAAGTAAACCCAACAGATTACTCTGTCTTAGGGAAATGTCAGCAGATGAAAAAATGAAGTATAAATGTTTGGTTTTGTGTTCATGAATCCATACACACATGTGCATTCTCTCTCTCTCTCTCATGCATGTGTGCGCACACACAGACACACACACACACACATCTGTACACTTATGCTTCCTGCCTTCCTAAAAGAGATTTGATGTGGCTAAAATATGTATCATGGCTATTCTCCAGGTAGTTATGTTTCTCCTAATAATATACTTAAGCCCCAACTTCAATGCCCTCATTAGTAACTTGAATATCTTAAGGCTTTCCATAGGGAAATAAATCTCAAATGAAAATAACTGCTTTTGACATGCATTGACCTTGTTAACCTTGCAGGTAAAAGCTCACCAAGCAAATAAATGTCATGTCGCTAATGCAGGAATCGACACACAAAATGGGGATATGATGAGATTCAGCTGTTGCTCTTTCTTATGGAGACAGACCAGGGCTGCTGCAGAACGCGTGCACAGGAAAACCAGCCTACCCAGATGACCCCAGGATGCCCAAATCACAACCCTAACGCCTACACCCGGGGCACCTGATTAATCAGCAGAGAGCATCTCATTGGTGAAATAACTGCGTGTCTTTTGGTCGGATATAGAACATACTGTCTTATGTTTCTAACTAGTCTCATTACCTCAGTGCCAATACAATTTTAACAATAAAATGTGATTATCTGCTTATATAACAGCACGTATCTTGAGAAAACCCTACTGAACCTTTTGCAAGGCTTTTGATCCTACAATATATTTTTAAAAGGTTGAAACAGGCAAATCTTGCATATGGACTTGGTACTTTATACATTTTATATTATGCTAGGAAAAAGTTAATTCAGCAAACTGTATGTGGTTGCCCGATACTATATGAAAGATGCTACGCTGCGTATTTAAAATCAGCTATGACATCTCACTGGAAAGATTCTCCTAGACTCCCTTTCCCAGGAAGAGTCAATTCCCTGCCATATATGTTCCAATCTCATCTCTATGATGATTAATACAACTGACTTAAGCTAACAGTATAATAATAATTTCCTCATATGCTTCTGGTAACCATTATATTCTGAAATCCTTATATCGAAACACCTTCTGTCCTTTTATCTTCCTTAGATCTTAATACCGTTTTCTGCATCAAAAGTGTTCAAAATGTTAAGTGAATGAATTCATAATACCTCAATGGAGATCATTCAAAAGTGAGGTAATTGATTACTTTGATCATTCATGCAAGCAATACTGTGCTATTCTTCACAATGCTTCCTGGGAACTGGAGAGGCCTCGTCAACATTTGCAACAAAAGTTCACACATATAAAAATGTTAGGTTTGTTTTTTTCTGACCTGGAGATGTCTGTTTAATAGCAAATATCGCCTAAGATCCCATACAAGTATGTTTCCTGTTTCACATTACGAAGCTTCGTCTTCCCACCCGCCCCCTCCCCCCAACATGAAACTGATCCTTCTGGTAACAGTCACATGAAAAATACTCCCACCTCCCAGCTGTCAATGTTTCATAAGTATTAGAATCCATACTCTGGCCCTGACTGGTGTTGCTCAGTGGTTGGAGCATCAACTGGTACATCAGAAGGTGGCAAGTTTGATTCCTGGTCAGGGCACATACCAAGGTTGCCGTTTCAATCCCCAGTTGGGGCACGTGCAGTAGGCAACCAATTGATGTTTCTCTCCCTGCCTTCCTCTCTCTCTCTCTCTCTCTTTTCATCTTCCTCTCTCTAAAAACCAATAAAATAATAAACTTAGAAAAATAAAAGAATCTATACTCTGTTAGATGAGTCCATTAGATCTATGTCATAATCATTTTGCCAAAGTACAAATGCTCTGAAAAGCACATGGACAATACTGAAATATTTACAAATTGCATGATATAACCGGAATTAGCTTTAAAATCTTGCATTAAAAATAAATATGAAAAATCATAGAAACATCCTTACATTTTTTATTCCAAGTCTTTCTTAGAGACTTGGGAAGATAAACAGAAAACTCCCCAAACTACGTTCATGGTTGTAAATATCTAGATAAGTCATCAGATATTGTTTGATTATGTGTTTACTTTTCATTTTCATCTCAACTTGCTCTCAGTCCAATGGTCAAAGGTGAACCTTCACACATTCACAAAAAATCACACACAGGCATCAACACGTATGGAAAGATCTGTGCCTGGTCTGCAATGCAGAAGAGAAGTGATGAACTTCTCTATTCTTGATTGCCTGTCCCATCCACACAGTGGCTTGTTTACATAATACTATAAGTAAACTTTGCTAAGAAATTGCCCATGTGCTTTGAGCACTGGTGTCAAATTTGCCAGAGATGAAATGGACTTCGATCAGAGTGACCTAATACAGTACACTCTGCTGATTTGATTCAGAACTTGAACTTGCCGTAGAAGGCTGGCTCCCACTGCCTGGCTGAACATATTTAATTGATTTCAAGGAATTAGAAATCCCACTTTTCCTCCTCTGACTCACAAAGTTTAACTTAGTTTGCTTGTTATGAAATAATACATACTTTTACCTATTAATACAAACACAGGCGTATGCTAGACAATCTTGGACATAGACAGATTAGCCAGCAAAGAAAGAACAGAGCAGTGGTTAGAAAAAAATACCTATGTTCATGTAGCCATTCCTCAAATACAGTGCCTGTTTTCTCCTAATTAATTGTTTTTAAAGATTTTCAGGATGCATAATTTATACTCGATGTATTTCATAATGAGAGATGCAGAGTTTGAAAACAGACATACATATATTAGTCTAAAAATAGAGCCTATAACTTGTTTCAACATTCAGGTTTTAAAATATTGGTATCCTCTCCATGAATGCCAATTCCAAAAAGGTTTTATTACCCAGTAACTATTACCAGTGTTACTGGTCAGTCTTGCTTTAGATAAAATTATCGTATGAATTGATGCAACTTATAAAATGTGAACTTTTAGTGACATCTGCTAAAGGGTACACAACACCTTCTACCATAAGAGCCCTAATGGGACAGCACTGGTTTGAGGAAATTTATTTCCTAAAAGAGAACATGTTTCTTTGGACCAATTGGACGGGTAGACATGATAAATTCACAGCTATGCCAATAGGAGGTATTAGGATTTATCAATTACAAAAGGCAAAAGTTATATATCGATTTTTTTTATGAAGACCAGGTCTCTTTGTGATATGCTTCTGTACTTTAAGAAACGTATGGCTGCCCAATCAGCATGGCTCAGTGGTTGAAGGTCAACCTATGAACCAGGAGGTCATGGTGTGATTCCCAGTAAGGGCATATGCCCGGGCTGTGGGCTCCAACCCCAATGTGGTGCGTGCAGAAGGCAGCCGATCAATGATTCTCTCTCATCATTGACGTTTCTATCTTTCTCTCCCTCTCTCTCCCTTTCTGAAATCAATTTTTAAAAATAAAAAAAAAACATATGGCTTATTATTCATATTGTTTTCTAGAACTAAGAACTGAGATTATGCAGCAGCAAATCATTTTCCCAATGTTAACTGCATTCTTTCAAAAAGGAGAAATGTTCATGAATGTAGCGTAATTGTATTTTTCCAGCCACTCCAAGCAAAGCAATGGCTTACTTGGGTTGGCACCTGGGAGACCAAATATTGTTTTTACTTAAGTGAATTAGCTATTATGATGGATCAGGAAAGAAATATCAGGACCAACCGAGGCCTGGTACCTGGGTGATATTTTCCCAGGTTGGGCCTTTTGGGGGCCAATGGAAAGAAACTAAATTATACCTCCCCTTAGGTTTTTTTCCCCCACCTCCGACTATTTTATGAAGGTAATTAGTACTTTCAGTAATTGGACCTCACACTCTCATGGCTCAAGTCCCAAGTTACAGGTATTGCTGCAGAAAATCTTCGGGCCTTCCTGGGGAAACAGTCCCCTAACAAGAATTATCAAATTTAATAGGATACTTGAGTTTCTGACTTAATCTATTTTTCCAGAGGAAAAAGGGGTTCCAGTTGTTCAAGGTTATTAGAAGGGCTGCCTGCTGGGGCATAAAGTAGGGAGGAGCTGGAGAGAAAGTTCCTAGGGAGGGGAAACAGGGAGTACCCAGCACATTCCATTCCCCCTGTTCCTGAGGGGTATAGACCCTGGGCCTGGCTGGGAGTTCGGACATTCTTAAATGCAGTCCGCCTTGCACTCTTCTAAGAAATCACTCTAGACGTGCCCTGGCTTGTCCCACAGAAGGATATTCCCACAGACAGAACCACTGGAGAGGTTCAAGGGCAGGTTACAGACTCGCAGCCAGCCAGAACCTGACAGCCGGCAGAGTACATGGAAAAACACTGCTGGTTCGAGTCTCATCTTCTTAACAATGTTATGCAGCTATACCCTGCCTTGATTGGTGTTCTTTGTTTTCTCTCATTTTGTGATTTCTTTTTACCTATCGTAATAGTTTCATTATCTAGAAGATCACACAACCATCACTATTTACAGACTAAAAAGATTTTTAAAACGTGAACCTTTCTGCCATATTTGCTCCAGAGATCTCAAAGATACTCCATGAAAAAAGTGTCTTAAAGAAATGTGGGCTAGCAGCATGATTCGGGCAAACACCTCCTCTCAGTAGGGGAGAGCCTCATTTCTAGACAATTGCGCTTAGACTGTGCACATATGTGATATATGTGACATGCATATGTACATGTAACTATATATGGAGAGAATTTTAGTTATATATAAAAGCCTATAAGACTGTAAACTGCTTAAACCCAGTTCAGTATTTTATAAATAATGGATGCTTAGAAGCTACTCTGGATGAAAAAAATAAAGTAGCGTATGAGCTACCTTGTGTTATTATTATTTAATTTCTAACTATCTGTTTTTATACTGAACCATTTTGGTGGTTTGACATCAATTCAATCAAGTCTTTTCCATTCTTTCCCCTCAAACCATTAGTTGAGTAAAGCCCTTAAACCTCCCACAAGCTCTGAATTGCTGAGTTGAGCTGAGAGATGGGACAGGCAGTTCTTTAGAGAACACGTCACATCCCCAAAGCAAAAGAGCAGCAAAGGAAACCAGTAGGATGGGTAGTGATGAGCTCACTACTGTTGTATCTCTTTGGTTATTCTCTAGACGAGGGCTCTGGACCCCTGGATTGGGTTCAGATGGGCAAGTAAGAGAGAACAGACACAGGGACTTAATCGAGAGAATGAGGGGGACATATCAAATCTATTACTTTACAATGTGATCTCAGGTTTAAAAAAAGACAAGAAAGAACTGAGTCACAGAGAAGTGGCAAGACACGGGGACACGAAAGGGACAATGAAGCGGAGCTGTGAGGGACAATGTCCGGAGCAGGACAGTGAGCATCCTTAGTGCTCCTGAGAGTCACGCAGGGCTGAGCGGACAGTATCTGAGACAGCGCTTCACAAACGTGAGTGTGCGTAGTGAGCACCTGGGGACCTTTGTAAAAACGGACATTTGCATCAGTGGGTTTGGAGTGGGGCCTGAGATACTGAATTTCTAACAAACCCCAAAATGCTGCTGGTCCCAGGATCACACCTGCCATAGCCAGGTTCTAAAGTTTAGCACAAAAATATCATGAGTTTTCATTCTTTCAGGGGCTACTGTTTTTTATATACCTTTTTGCTCCCTTGCCTAAGTACCTTATTTTCAGTCTGCCTTTTTGTGTGTACAATATAGAAAGCCTGTGTAGATTCCTGTAATGATCTAATAAACACTGGTTCTCTCCATCTCACCAGTTACCCCCATCACAACCCCCAGCAAGCATTTACTGGGCTCCCCTGGACTTAGTAGCACAGCATGTCAAACTCACAGGCTAACATGGGCCAAATAAACAAGGTTTAAGTTTATGTGGGCTGCAAAAAAACCAAAGCTTCAATTTTCATAGAAACGTAGGTTTATTTCATAGAGCTATGCTGAATAGAATTGTAGGGCTGAAATAAATGAGTAATCGTTAACATAAAATAATAGAACATTTTAATAAAATTGATATATTTTTTAACATTAACTTACCAGACACTGAATAACTGCACAAGTAAGCGTAATGCAAATATACCTATTTTTCTTGTTCTCCGAAAGCGAAATATTTCCTGTTGTGTACACCAAACAAGTCAGTACAAGACTAATGATGTGGCAATCAGCTGCTAAAATATTCGCTGCTAGTATTAGTGGAGAGAAATGGTGCGCCTGCGCGTAAGGTGGGTAAGGGAAATAAATGCAACACGATTATAGTAATCAGTCATTAGCGGATGTTGTAGTTCGTTATTAATAATTAATAACTATGTATAACAGGATATTGTAAAGATTAAGTTACACAATTTTTATTAAAATGTTTCTTACATACCGTTATATTGGCTGGGCTGCAAAAATATTCGTGGTGGGCTGTATGGGGCCTGTGGGCTGCGAGTTTGACATGCTTGTGTAGCATGTTGTGCTAACCATCTCTGGTGGGGGACCTAATGAGATTCTAATATATATATTCTCTGCCTTAAAGGAACTAAATACAAACTTAAGCAGAAAGGATGGACATGCATGGCACATATGTTATAACAGAATGTCTAAACAAGGTGACCCATCCGTGGCATTCGAGAGCTTTAGAAGAAAAGTCAATAAATCAATCAGGGACAGCCAAGGACAATATCTTTTGGTGGCGCCCTCTAGGGATAGTTTTGCTAAAATGTTGTGGAAACACAAGCCAGCTTAACCAACTTTCTTTAGGAAGCACGCATGGATTTTTTTTTCCCCTCTTACTGGTCTGAGAACATAAAGGGGATAAAATAAATCAAAATAAAGCCATTGGATATTCTATTGGGTAATCAGAGTTTGTGATAAGAGAAAGGGTATACAGTGTAGCCACCAGACCTCTTTCCCCCAACTGTACAAATCTCTGAGCCACCAGAAGTCTGGACAAAGGGAGATTCTATTAAGCTGCTTCCTCTAGGATTGGGCTCCAGACACATAAGTAGCTCGTTGGTGTGTTTCTTTGGCCCACCATACAATTAATTAGGCCACAGTTGTTTATTTTGAGACATTGAACTGGAGACCTTCTTGAGAGAGGCTTGCCCTTGTGGTTTGTCCTGATCCTTCCCCCAAGTGTGGGAACCTTTGTCTAATTGGATTGACTGCAAGTGTAATGATCATGGCGTGAGTTCCCTCAGCAGCGCGTACACCACGGGCATTCACATGGAAATGAGGTTAATTACACAGCATAGATGCGTCTGATGATTGCACCTGCAGTGCCACAACAACCTCTCTTTAACTCAGTTTCACAAACAATGACAAAGAGCAGCTGCGTTCATCTCCGCAGTTAGTGTTTAAAAATCTGTAATGATCCCCAACAGAATGGAGGTGCAGGGGGTGAGAGTGAGGAAGGAGAGGACTCTTCCGGTTCAGATGTCCTTCTCCAGCCACCTGCTGATGGTGCTCAACCCGGGGGCCATGGGCACAGACAGGCAGCCAGGATAAGCCGTTGCCAGCCCTGGTCTCTGCCCCCACCCCCACGCCCCCTTTCTGACTGAGATGTGATTTTCTCATCTGTCAAGAATCATTAATAGGGTGATGGAGATTTATGAAGGGCAAGGCCAGCAAAACACCAGACTACAGGGTCATTATAAGTAGCCAAAGTGTATTAGTCAGAGTTCTTGGGAGAAACTGAACCAGCAGGATATCTATCTCTATCTCTCTATAAAAAGTTTTATTATACGGAATTGGCTCCCATGATTAAGAAGCTGACAAGTTCCAAGATCTTCAAGCTAAGACCCAGGACAGCTAATGGGGTAGTTCCAGCCCCAGTATGAAGACCTAAGAATTGGGGAGAACCTGTGGTATAAGTTCCAGTCTGAAGGCCAGCAGGCTCAAAACCCAGGAAGATGTGGAGTTTCAGTTTGAGTCTCAAGGCAGGAAAAAAGCAATGATCCAGCTTAAGACAGTCAGGTAGAAGGAGTTCTCTCTTATTCAGGGCACGGTCAGCCTTTTTGTTCTATCTAGGCCTTCAACTGATTGGATGAGGCCCGTCGTAATGCGGGGGGGGGGTGTCTGTTCTACCAGGTCTATCAATTTCAATGTTAAACTCATCCAAAACACACTTACACCCAGAATGATTTATATTTTACCAAATATATTGGCCCCCATGGTCCTAACAGGTTGATACACAACCCATTCCCCAAGTCATGAAAGGACTGCTTGGGAGTGAGCCTACTAGAGTAACACCCAAAGGACTGTGGCTGGTCTTTTATCCACCTTTCCTACCACCACAGCAGCAAACCTATCCTTCTTTCTTTTTCTTGCCCCGGGTTTCTATTTTTTTTCCTATTACCTATTTTGTGTCCTGTTTGCCTTTCCTCCTGTCTCTTTAGTGCCAGGAAGACATTCTACAGCAAGTGCTGATCCCCACCCCTCATCTTAACTGGATCTGTGCAGATCTGAGTTGCTCTGATATGTACCCATCTGATGCTTACTGAGCTCCCAGATTAATCACAAAGAAGCTCTGTAATTATGTCAGTGATGCTGGTGGGGGTGTGTGGAAGAAACCATAGACATCCACATGTCCACATTCACAATCCTCTGGGATTTTAAGAAACATTTTATTATACGTGAAAAAAATCTCAGCCCCATACCTATAGAGTTGCAGCTATAATCTGAGGATCCAAATGGGATTCCCTGGCTGTGGCTGGGAGAGATAATTGACTGCGGTTAACTCAAATCTGCCCTCAAATATTTCAACATTTAAGAAATGTGCTCCAGGCCCTAAGAGCAATTCTGAACAGAGGAGGTCCAGAATGCTTATGAATAACTGCATGAGCTTTCAAACGGGCTGGGTTGAAGGTGAGGACACCCAGGGGTTTGCGGAACTTGTTGTGTTTGTTAAAATATCTAGATTTGCTCACCTTTCAGTCTTGCCTCATGTCTCTTTTCATAACATATTGTCCCCAAAAGATAGTAAGGGGGGGCAGACTCTCCGTGCACTCAGCAGTCACCCACAGGCAGCCAGAAATTGTTTCTTGCTGTTCTGACCTCTCTGCTCAACACGCAACTAGCCTCTGATGGGTGGGGAGCAAGGTTAGCTGAACTAGACTACGTCAGAGAAAAACCATCTCAGTCCATTGGTCACCTCTGTGGGTCTCCATGGCTCACCTTCAGCTTAAGAAAATTGCTGAGTCATCTGTGTTTGCTGTACAGGGGACAAGGGGATGGAAGAGTCGGCCATTTAGGGAAGGAAAGAAATCGTTTCCTACTCACCACTTCACTGCAGGAGTCCATCTCCCGTGCAACCAGGAAGAGAACTTGTTTTCCAGATGTGAAGCAAACAAGCAGAGATGTACCAATGAACGTCTATAAAACAGATGAACGTCCTACCCTCTTTGACCCTCAAGACCCACTCTGACTTGATAATATGCTGAAAAGAACACCCCATGTCCATGGTGGGCAATCCAGAAAAGACCAATTCTGCTTTTTTTTTAAATGGTCATGCCGGACTTATGACTCATCGCTTACCCTCTCTGAGGTTCATGACAACGTAACGTTCAGCCCAGTGAACTAAACCTCAGAATGTGTTGCCATCACTAATAATGGTTTGCAGAGAAGTGAGAAGTCACAGTGCGTGATGGGAGGCACACTGCAGGCCCTTAGCTGAAGTGAGCTCAGGATGGGAACACAGAGGCCTGATTGAATGACCGGCAGACAGATGCTAGGAACTTGCCCACTTGACTCACCCAGCGGCCCCCACCTGGTTTCCGCAAGCTGCGTGCTACCAAGATCGGGTCCCTGGGGATGCGGGACTCGGAGAACACAGAGATGCCTTCTGTTATCACCGGCAGCTCCAGGATCCTGTGCACTGAAAGCACGAAAACCACTGACAGTCAGGAGGACTTCAAACCCACAGCCTCGCCGGAACGTGTGGGATAAAGAAGAACTGCAGGCACCTCCTGTAGTTTGAGCACCTGAGGTGGACACGCATAGGCTTTCAGAGGATGCCAGGGGGTTTAATTTGGATTCTTAAAAACAGTTCCTCCAAACAAGGTCTCTGTTTACACTTGGGGAGGCTCATTTGACTTGTTCTGTTTTGCAAAGTGCAATGTTTCTGTAATATGTTTTGGTGGCATCATTTCAAATCAAAACAAGGAAAGCGGTTCTCAAAAATAAAACCAGAGGCCAGCTAAGTCAGGGTTTGCGAAGTCCATGGGTTGTTTGCTTATTTACACTACACTTCTTGTCCTCCCTCCTTTGGGAGTTTCTATTGAAACACACACATACACAGGCCCACCTTGGTGGGGAGTTAAAAGGAAGGGAATAACATGTGGGCTGGTTCCTGTGACAATTTGAGAGAGATGAGCATATATGCATATGCAAATATGTATGTATATATGAATCAGACATGCATATCATTAAATATAAACAAAAATTATATATATATATATATATATATATATATATATATTTTTTTTTTTTTACTGCTCCCAAGAAAAGAGGATAACTAGAAGCTGAGCGAAGAGTTTAGGATGTAAAACAAAGAGACTTTCACCCAGCCGTGCCTGTTCCAACAGGCTCTCTTTTTTTCTCTTTTTCTTTAAGGGAAAAACCTCTGAAGCTGATTTGCAATTGTTAAGCTAATCTGTGGCCTAGGGGAGAAAAAAGCCAGCGAACCCTTATAGAAATGAAGGAAATTACACAGACATGCCCACCCCCAGATTTAACGTTCCACTTCCATGTGGTTTTGGAACGCACGAGAAGTTTGAGTTGTACTTGGAAAGAAAAAAAAAAAATCCTGCACCAAGGACATCTGGAGGAGGCGTCGCTGTGAGGACAGAGATCCTCCCGGTAGTCGGGACGGTGCTAATTCAGGCTGGCAGCTGCTGCGTTTCATTATTAAAAACATGTTATTCCCTTTAGAAACTGCGAGGAAAAGCACAGCACGTATCGATGTAGGCTGAGGATACCTGTACACATGTTCATTTATGAAAGCACCTATTATGTGCAGAGTCTTGGGGAACAGCAGTGACCAAGGAGGAGGAGGTACCTCCGCTCCTGCAGTTCACATCCTAGAAGGTGTCGGCAGACAATAAATGCATGAACGTATAATCAGGCTACTCCAGACTGTAATTTTTATTACTAGGACAAAACAGAGAAATATGACACATAATGGAAGGCAACTGAAGAGGCATGCAAGTGGCTGCTTTCATCTAAGCAGCCAGAGAAGTCTCGCTGAGGGGGTGGCATTTGCCCTGACACCTGAATGCAAATGGAGCCAGCCAAGCTCATACCTTCAGAGTCGGATTGACACATTTTAAAGTCCCCAGGGCCTACCAGGTACACTTCCATCTCTGGATGCTGTCAGTCAAGCCCTTTGCGGTTTGACTATCACATATCCCTTCAGCCTCAGTCCCCACTAGGCGTCTGTAAGAAGTCTTGGCTCTAACCCTGAGGAGGGTTCTTTGTTCATGACCTTATGCTTTTCTCACAGAGTTCTCTCACTGGATGGCCTGCTTCCTCCACCCTACTTTTTATGTTCAAATTCTCCCATCCTCCCAGAGCCTCTGTAAACGTCACCTTCTCCATGACGTCCTCTCTAAAACCACATTTATAAGTCCCGCTTCCTTTTATTCTTATCTCAATATGAATATATCTTTCTCTTTTCACTTTGTAATCTCTCCTCTGTACCCTGGGCCCTACTTATTTATATAGTATGTCGCCCGTTTCTCCTTCTTGGGTGTCAGCAATTTGAGAACTGCTCTTTTCTCTCTTAGTCTTAACCATTTGTATCTCTTCTGGTTCCTTACTGAAATCTTTGCCAAGTCCTCCATAAATATCTCTTGCACAAACAATGGACGAAAGCTAATCTCTAAATTCAAAAGGGAAAGTGAGGGGGGTAGGAGTGTGTGTGGGATTGTGTCGGTGTGTGTGTGAGAGAGAGAGAGAGAGAGAGAGAGAGAGAGAGAGAGAGAGAGAGAGTGTGTGTGTGTGTGTGTGTGTGTGTGTGTGTGTGGTTAGTGGAGGGCTAGAGCAAGGAACTGGGGTAACAGCAAAAGGGGGAACAGCACACAGACTAAGCTCACTGAATAATCATAATTAAAAAGGAATTGTTTCCTGCTTCCTTTTGTTCTATTTGTCATCACCACTCCTTGTTTGGGTCAATCAACTGGAATTCAGTGTGAATGTGGCCAAATTCTCTGTTTGGTGCTGACAAAAGCAGGCAAGTTTGCTTATGAGAGAGGGAATTATTTCCAGCCACAACTCCAGCCAGGGGTCTCTCCATCCTGGTGGGAAAGCCAGACAGGCACCGACAGGAAGCAGGAAGTAGCTGGTTTGACCGTTCCCCACTGACAACCTTGCTGAAGAGGCTGTTCAGCTTGCACTGCCCCTCAGTGATCTCTCTCAAGCTAATGTAGTCAGAGGATCCAAAAACTAGCAGGCAGGGACGCAGGGAATCTTTTTGAAAAAGATGAATTTGAAAGGTTGAGAGGTAAAGTTCCAGCCCTAGATCACATGGGCAGGTTCAGGTCTCTCTAACGCACAATCTATCTGGATGTCACACTGCCTGAATCACCATCCTATCATCGTTTTCAATGAGGACAGTGTTTTCTTCCTCTCTGCCATACTGTCTCTTAAGGATTCAGGCAAATGGCTTCTGGGGGAAAAGCACTCCCTTAATTACTGAGATATGCAAATATACAGAATCCTCAAGAAACCCTATTGAAGAAATGTCACACCTGTTGCCTCTGGCTCTGGGCCACCCCAAACAAAGCAAGTAGGTGGTGTTTATCTCCTTCTGTCTCCTTATGTTTCCAAATAACTGACTTTCAGGAAGAACCAGCACTGAAATCGTTCCCAAGATCACTCAGAGGGAACTGGGTGCAACGCGGCGCTATGGGAAAGTGAACAGAAAGAAAGGAAGAGGAAGAAAACCGCAGGCCGCCTCGGAGAGCCAGGAGGAGGACAGATATGGGGGCTTGTCAGTTCCAGCAATAACAAGAGCTGACATTTGTTACATGTTAATTACACGGTATTGTCTCTTGGAGGTTAAATCAATCAGAAATTTCCTGTTCAGCTAATAAAACTGAAGCCCATCTGTGGTTTGCCAAGTCACGTTAGACACTGGGGCAGGACGGAGTCGGACGCTCCGGCTTGCGCCTGTTCTGGGCAGAAGGAATGAGAAACCACATCTTTAACTGAACTGGGCTTGTGAGTGTTGCTCTACAGTCGGGGGCCCAATGGGATAGAAAGTATTATCGTAGCTGCCATGTATTGAAGGTGTATGGGTGCACCAGGCACGTTTCTGAGCACTTCGCGGTAGAGTCTTATTTGTCTGAAAGGAAACCCGATGCAGTGCTATTACCTTAAAGGCACAGAAACTGGAACTCTGAGAGGTGGAGTGAAGTTCCCAAATCACACAGCTGGTCAAGGTTGCACTTAGAACTCAAACTCAAGTTGGTCTACTACTAACATCTCAGCGTGTCCCTAATGAATCCCAGGGCACACATTAAGTATTTACCTAATACTTGTGATTTCAAGTGATGCTAGAAAGCCCTGTTTTAAGGGTAAATCTTATAGCATCTACCAAAATTGTTCATTTACTTGACTATTTTCTATTATAAATACAATCCTTCCCATGACTGAAGTTGTTTTGACTATTTAAACCAAAACATGCAGCTGTTTTATTTATTGAGAAGTTCACACACAGGCAATGGATACCGTACAACAGATTAGATGAGCCTCAAGAGGCTTTAAGGAAAGCTACCTCAGTACTAAGATGGGCTTAAGTAAGATAATCAGAAAAGGATTGCCTGAGCTCACTGAACCACACGCTTTAGCTTGATTCTCGTATACACTGGCTTCTGAGGTCTATCTCATGAAAACCAAGACAGTGTTCCACAGATTCATTTTTTAAAACTATTTTCAAATGTCACTCTTCCGAGAAGTTTCCAGCGACTACCTGTACCAGAGGCTCTACGCCTCTTCGCTTGGTGATACTCCACACTTAATGTCATACCATTCATTTATTTAGGATTAAAATGTTTCAAAGGCCAAAACTTAATGTATTGCACAATGTTATATAACCCCATCAAATTTCAGACTTGTTCCCAATCCAGGCATATTAAAGTGTACAAAACAAGTGCATCCTAGAATCCATGAAATACATTTACATGTTATTTTTTTCCCCATGACACGTTCAGGAATAGAATCAATGTTGTGAATTAGCTAAGTGGGGACTAGAAAGCATTGAATATTTGAAGACTAAAAGAAATTATAGGGAACTTTCATTGGCCAAGGTGATCATGGGGGTGGAGACCTGTGACTTACAAGGGTCTTGACAAGGGACACAGAATTGTTCCCATTTCCCCAAACTGAATGTCCCTCTCAACCTTTGTCCATTCTGGGCTGCCTCCATTAAGGAGAAGGTCAAAGATGCCCACTCAACTCATGGGATTTTTGGCCTTACTTCATTTTCTCTTATCTATTTATTTGTATTTCAGAGATCAAGAGAAATATTCTGGGAACTATCTCATGGCCACAGACATTAAGAGCCGCATTTTGGTAAGATCGGCTGGGTTCATCTTGCCCTGGTGTCCTCAAAAAATTCTTGTCAAATTGAAAGACAGAAATACTACCAACTCTTTCTAATATTTTGTAAACCGGGTACACCTATGAATTAGCCACACATCCCTCTCTAATTCCCTTAAGGCCCCACACTGACTGACTTGGCCCCATCCCATTTCCCTTGTGAGAACTGGTTCCCAGCTACCTGAGCCGCGCCGAGGCCCTTTAATTGGCTGCTTGATGAATGACACACTGTCTTCTTTTTATTGGGATAATTCCCAGGCCAGTGATTGGACACATGGAAATGACAGGTACCCGAGGATTACTGGTGGGGCGGGCGTCTTGCTTATTAACCAACACAGGTGGGACTGGGACTTGTCAGCCTGCATGTCCCTGGGCATTCATCTCTGCTGCTGTTAGGCAGGCCTCTGGCTCATAGCAAGATGCTGAAAGTAAATTCTTCTTCAACCTGTACCCGGCCTAAAGCTCCACGTTCCTCTTAGGAAATGTCTTTTTGGACAACACAAAATTATTGGAAGGACTCAAAGTTCCCAAACTGGTAATGAAGGAACACTAAGTTTTGAAGGAGGCAGAGAGGGAATGGAATCATACAAGCTTTCAGATAGCTAGACACGTAAAGTCCAAGGTCACAGTTCCGCTCTCCTGACAGTTTCCGAGAATCAACCTGACACTTTAGGTTTCCTTTTATGTGCTCGGAAAGAACATTTTTTTTCCTTCCTTTGGGACAGGTAGGAATTTGCTTATCTAGAGTTCGAGTTTTTGCCCATCTACTTACACAGATATTAATCCAAGTCTGTCTCCCTGCCATTCCAAAGGTCCTATTGGTGAATATTATGGTGTATTCTTAGGCACTTTTTCCAAGCCTTTCATTTCATATGCACTTTGCCTCCAGCAACTGACAATATGGGTTTTACATGCATGCTTGAAGGGCAGCTAAAATTTGGCAAGAAGTTACAAGTGAGCTTTTTTATTTTTTCCGTTTGGAGGAGGGTTAACTTTGAACGACTTGTGTAGTTCCCTTTAAGCCATGGAAGCCTGAGGCTTGGCCATGACATGAACTAAACCAGCCGGACATGTGCCTTCTGTAGGTGTGCACAGCTAGTCTGGGGTCTGCCTCAGGTTCCCAAGTTTGTCATCATGACGCAACACACGCACCTTGTCAAATGCCCTTCCCTCGTTTAGAATTGATTCCTTGTTCCAGAGAGACAAAACATGATCGTGAGGATAGCGGTTAAATTATACATTCAAGAAAACATACTATTGAGTAAAAATGGGGAAGGGGCCAAATTTGACTGAAGCCCATTCAATAATATTGTTTTTTCTTCAGTTACTCTTTCTTTTGACACTTAATTTCTTCCATCTCCCAGAGTCCCCGTGCCTTGATTTAATTAGTCTGAGCTCTTAATAGCAGTGCCTTGTCTAAGCTGCTCCCTTTCAATATCACTGAAGCTCACAAGCCTTTCTTGCTATCTGCTTTGCTCATCCGACCCCTTCCCTCTAAACGGATTTCGAATTACCTTACCATGTACAGGAAGACCACAATCTGATTCAACACATCGGCAATATCACATGAAAGGGAATAACTTGAGAAGCTAGCTCATGCTGCTTCATCTCCCTTCTTCCTGACATCTTCCCACTTCCTCTATTCCCACCTTGTTTCTCCAAAGCTCTTCAATGTTCATTCTAATTATCTCTTTCCCTGGAACCCTTCTCTGACCCCACAGCGTAACAGCAGCTCTCACATCCTCCTACATTTCATTCTTTCATGTCTTTAATTAGATGCCATGAACCTCATCATTGGCTCTCTTTTCTTTTACACTGTTCTACTCTCCCTAAATATAACAAATTAAGTTGCCCACTCTTAGAAGGCAGAGATTATGGCAATGGGAGAGAGCATAGGAAATGGAGCTGGGAAGACCCAAAATCAAATTTTTCTCTGCCATTTTCTAACTGTGTCCCTCTGAATGTATCTTTCAGAATTGCTTTTATATTCTATAAAAAAATAGGGATAACAAAAACCACCTCATTTTGGTACCGTGATTAAATAAGCTATGACATATAATTAGCTTAGTGATTGACGGACAGGTTCCCTGTGCAGTGTTCGCTCCCATATGCACCCTTTTATTCTCAGGTCCCAGCTCTGTGCTATATTTTCAGTAATTAATAACTTTTTTATTGACATTGCTGCAATCATGAATTTCTCCTACCCTCGGTCTCTCCCTAAGGACTTGCGTATCTTCAAAAGATGGCCTAGTTGTCAGTAGGTCAAGGTCTTCATGAGGACACCTGGGATATTACTTTGGGGTGCTGCTTCAGGCATCATACAGCATTCAGCACAGATTGAGGGAGGCCAAGCCATGGACCCTGCCCTCCACGAAACCCACCCATTAGCCACTCTTTTGGAAAGTAAAGTCTAAAGGAATAACTAAGGTGCAGTTGAACATTGACAGCATGCTGGGAACTTTCCCTTGGGTGTAAAGTAATAGAGGGTCTGGAACAGTTGGAATCCCTGTAAGATCGGATGGAAGAGTTCCAAGCAGGAGCAAGTGGAGGCGCAGCCTGGAGACAGGAGGGCTTTCCTGCCTGTCTCTACCTCTGCTATTTCCTTCCCCCCTTGTTCTGCTGGGCTAGGAATGAGCAGTATGATTCTTTTGGGGTAGTTGTGCTTTGGGAGGTTTTTCTATAAGATACCCCTAGAGGGCGCAATAACTCTCTCCCTCCTGTTCTTAGCCAGGGGCAGAGGTAACATTGGGAAAGTTAATCTATTCTATGCAACAGCCAGATTCAAGTGGTTCAAAATTTAGTTGCAGATAATTTAGAGTCTAAATTAGACCAACTGTCGACAATGAACCTCATCACCTAATACTCATAAAGTGCCTACTGTGTGTATGTGCTTTTCTGTTGGCACAATTTTGCAGCTGGACATGATGAACATTCAAAGAACCTTTGGTCAACTGGAAGGGAAATATTTAGCTTTGTTATTTAATTTAAAGGAAGTGTTCTCTGTCTCATTCCTAAAGAATGATAAAAAATGTATCCTTATTTAGTAACTACAAGGGTTTTTGTTGTTGTTTTAATTTGAATGCAGAGTATCCTAATTTTCTCGGATGAATTCATCTTTTATATGACTGCTTCATATATAGATTTAAAATTGCATTTTTAAACTCAGACGTTTGCTTTAAACATAGATGTTTCTTTCATCATTAAATGTGTGTACTTACTACAACTGTTATAAAGCTAAATTGAGAAAATGTCCTCTCTAAGCTTGTTTTTTTATTTTTTAAAAGGATACTTTTAGTACTCCTCTCATATGGTTGTTTTAAGAACAAAATGAGACAATCTATGGGAAGCACTTAGCATAATGCCTGCCATATAGCAAGCATTCAATAAATAGCAGCTATTATTATAAAGGACACACAATTTTGTGGCACATTATGCTAAAACCTTTCAGAAGGCATAGCTTTATCACAAAGAGGCATCTGATGCTCATTATCCTAATCGTTCGGGTGTCACTTATTGGTTACAGAAACACATATAGGTGTAGTACACACAGAAAGAATGATTTGAGAAAGAGGTAAGAGTGGTTGCCAATGGGAAAACACACACACACACACACACACCAAGTGCACACAAACCTCACCTAGCCCATCATTGTATCAGCCAATGACTTGAACTGGGCAATTGTACAGAATTTGTACATTGCATTTTAGTAATCCTGGTGCCAATTCATTTACAGACAACTTTTTTTAATTATTGAAAAAATATTGTTATCTTGGCAATTTTGGTATCAAATCTAAATAACAACATTACTCATAAAAGAAAGATCAAATCTTTGTTGTTAAAGATTTGGGAGGTAAATGAGATTTATATCCTCCACAGGTCCTCTCTCCTTCTCACATTGTCAATCTCATATAAAAGTAACTGCAGTCAATACCTGATTCTCATCTCATCTGCTCAGTTAGAAAATGAAGGGCATCTTACTCAAGGTCAAAGGGAGACTCTCTGCAACACTTCAAGGTGGTTTCCTTGGATATAGCAACTTCACCCTCAGAATGTGACAGTGTGTGGATTAGCAAAAACCTCAGGGATTTGATTTTAGGTGCTGGAGAGCTGCATGGCCAAATAACCCTGCCTCCTCTCCTAATGGGTGTTTGAAACGCCACTCTGGTCAACTCTTTTCCTTTCCTTGCAGTTCTGGATAGGTATGAGGAATATCACTTTCCGCTGTCTAAGGTCATTTGAAACTTAACACAAATGAAGAACTTGGTGAAGTATTAGTAAGAGTAAGGCAGAGCAACTGCAAACACTGGCTTTCTCATAAGAGAACTTGAGTAAAACAGCCCATTTAAAAAAAATTAATGCCCAGCTGACATGGCTCAGTGGTTGAGCATTGACCGATGAACCAGGAGATCATGGTTCAATTCCCAGTCAGGGCACATTCCTGGGTTGCCAGCTTGATCTCCAGTAGGGTATGTGCAGGAGGCAGCCAATCAATGATTCTCTCTCATCGTTGATGTTTCTATCTCTCTCTCCCTCTCCCTTCCTCTCTGAAATCAATAAAGATATGTTAAAAAAAACCTGTAGTACATTTACACTATGGAATACTATGCAGCTATAAAAAAGAGATCTCTTACCCTTTGGGACAGCATGGATGGACCTGGAGAATATTACGCTAAATGAAATAAGCCAACCTGAGAAAGACAAATATCACATGATTTCACTTATTTGTGGAATCTAATGAACAAAATGAATTGACCAATAAAATAAGACCCAAAGCATGGACGCATGGAACAGACTGACACACCTTGATGTGGGGCTGGGGGAAGAGAGGAGATAAACCAAAGAACTTATATACTTACTAGAGGCCCGGTGCAGGCCTGGCCTGTGATCAGGGCCATCTTCCCCGGCTGCCAGCACCCGGCCCCGGCCCTCCGCTGCCACCCACCCCTGGTTCTCCTTTCACCATCGGGTGATCAGAGCCTGCCAGTCAGGGGGAGAGACCGAGAGGTCAGCCATTCCCGCCTGCTCACCGGCCCTGCCCCCACCGCGGGTCACCCTCTCTGTGTGGGGCCGCCCACGTTCACTGCTACCCACCCCCAGTTCCCCGTTCGCCATTGGGTGATAGGAACCTGCAGGCCAGGGAAAGGGACCAAGAAGTCGTCAGTGCACAGGGAAAGGGACCGAGAAGTGGTCAGTGCACCTCATAGTGACTCATCAAGAGGTAGTTCTGGTCTTTCCGATGTTAGGGTCAATTTGCATATTACCCTTTTATTATATAGGATATGCATAACCCATGGACACAGACAATAGGGTGGTGAAGACCTGAGGGGGGTGTAGAAAGGGGTTGGGAGAATGGGGGTAGAGGGGGGTAAACAGGAGACATCTGAAATACTATCAACAATAAAAAATATACATAAATTTAAAAAATTTTTCTATAAAGGCCTGCAATTCAAAGCTGATATCATGAGGATGTAAGAACAATATATTTCATGTTTTGTCGAAACATTCCAAGCATGAGTGGGTCTGGCTGCATTTCCCGTTTCTAAGTGTGTTTGTCCAGGTTTACTTCCGGGACAACAATCGCCCAGGGTTCTCTTTCCTATCTTCAATCCACACCTTTGGTTTAGCTTTTGATACACAAATACTATCCACAGACACATGTGTGTGTGGCACTGCCCTCCGTGGGGGTTCAGTGCAGGTTTACGTGATCGGTGGCTCTGGCGGCCTGATTCGGGTTTTGCCCTTGAGAAAAACGCCGGTTCTGATGTGTGTACACAGTCAATGAAGCATATTAACGGCATAATTGGCACCCGGAGGATCATGCCGTCACCCCAGGTAACATGGATACCTCAACAGTGAGCTGACTTAGGAACTGCACGTTGCACCTCGCCTCCCATAACCTCCCCGGGTCTTCCCTTCCCGGTGAGATGCGTAGACTTGGGGGGGTTGTCCAGGCTCCTGACAACAGCTTTTGTTCCAAGCAAACGTAATACACTTACATAATAAAAACCTGTGTGCTGCACCTGAAGTAAAAACTACCATCCTGGAGAGTATCTCTGCCAGGCTCCTCCCCTCCCATGGGTCCCAGGATATCAAAGCAAAGGCAGGCTCTGGAAGGTGTGAGAGTATCCATTTCATCCACTGAGTACACAAGTGCCCTTTGTCCGCCGGGAAGGCCGATCACATATAACCTCGTCCCACTTACACTTAACCCAGAAAAGTGCCTTATGGAGGATACTGCAAATGCCTAGGTCAAAACCTCAGCTTGAGGTGAGATGAGTAGATAGTCCTTAAGGCCCAAGGAATAAATATTTCAGAGCCAAAGAGACTCTTTCTGGAGAATACGACACCCAGATAACTAATTCCAGGTACAAGGGAATCCTGGTACCCTGCAAGTGAGGAGTGTGTCTTGCTGCAGAAAGGCAGGTGGTTCTCTAGGTGTTTTGCTTCTGAAGGAGCTACTTGTTTCCCCAGATGCGGAGTAAACGATGTCTGGTTTCCCCAGGATGGAAGAGGGGGTTCTTGAGTCACAGGACTTCCGGTCCTAGACCTGGGAAAGTCCTGGGCACCCTGGGGTGAGTGGCTCACCCTCCAGGGCCCTGACAGCCTGATCAGAACAAACTGAACCTGAGAACGAATTCAGCAAAAGGTTGTTCTAATAACCTGGTGCCACAATCCCAGAACCTCCCAGGAGTTACCTTGACGACTCAGTCCTTCCAATAACGATTTTCTATGTGATTCCATTTTTCCTGGTCCTTGTATTTTTCACTTGGAAATCCACATTCTAAAACCTGCTTAAAGTAAAACTAGTGTTGAACTAAGTAGACAGCTTTCATTTTCCCAATATGTTTAATGTTTGGTCACTGACTGCAGACGTTTTGAGTTAAAGTGAACACAGCCAGGAAAAAAAAAAAGTGCTGACGTCTGATTCTTTGCAGGATTTATAATATTACATAGGGACTGCTTTATACTCCATTACAGGAAAGTGAGGTGGGTTTATTACATGTTAAATAACAACAAAAATCACACTTTGGATAGTAATGAGCTTGAATGGACATGTATTTTATCCTTTTACTAGCAAAACCATTGTAATTTTATGCTCCAGAAAAACTCATTCTTACATTTTATGTCTGAGGTTGCTTTGCCAAACTGGATACTCCTATTGTTATTAAGTACATAGATGCTAAGATGTGCTCTCGAGGCCTCTGCCCTACACAGGACTTGGGAAATGTAGCCCCCATGAGTCTAGTGCCAGTGTCTGCTCTTGAGTATGTGTGTTAGGTATAGAACAGGCTGGGTTGGCCATTGCTTTTATGCCTGATCCCTCTACTGCCTCCCATCTTTCTATCTGCCCAGTCTTTCTCAAAATTAGTCTTCCCGGTTAGGTTTTAGGACACACATTCCAAGTGAGGGAACAAGTAAGTCATTGCACTTGAATCGCTAGCACTTGAGAGAACAGTACAGAAGGTCAAGTGTCCAGACCGTAGGCAGAGAATTTCCTGGAGCTCTGATCACTTTTCTGAAAGGCCTCTGACACCATGTGCTTTCAATGAAGAGCAGGCCTGAGTACTGTGTCTAGCCACTGCGGCCCAGTGATACCGTCAGAAGGCAGGCTTCCCTCCACAGATCCCAAAAGCACCAGAGGGCTCAGAAGGCCTTTTTAAAGGCCTATCCACAGCTACAATAACACCTCCACAAACTCTATCCCTCCACAAACTCTATCCCGGCTGAAAGACTGGCATTTGGTACATTTCATCAAATACCCCTTACGTTCATGTATGGGAGAGTGTCTTTTCTTGAACCATAGTAAGAAAAAAGAAAAATGCAAGGCCTCCAAATAATTATTTTGTTACAAGATATATGTGTTTTCGAAGAAGGGATTAAAAGTACAAACACACACACACACACACACACACACACACACTCGGTGATACATGGTGAATTTCTTCAGTATTCTCCTTTTTTGTCATACCTAGAAATTTTTCCTTACCAGAAGAAGTAAGCTTTTAGAAAGACCCAGAACACCATTTTAGCACTCCACTATAAATTTTCAGTTTTTTAATTACAAATACTTTAGCCTCATCCATTGCTAATGTGTTGTCTACAGGTGCCTATCAGCAGGCTGGGTATCTCAGAGTAACTGTCTCGCCGCTGACTGAATCTAGCCAATGCCCCTGCGAGATGGGCTAAACGCCTATTTTTTGTCTGGGGTCCTGGTATCCTATCAGGTATTTTCCGTTTACACTGCATGGTATGAGGTCGATTATAATTTGCCTAGATTTTGCTTATACCTATACAATTTCAAATGGCTTCCTTGGTTATAAAAATTCTATTTTACTAAAGCAACGCTCTAACACTTCTAGTAAAAACTATTTAGCCAAGAAGTCGCCCTTTTTAGGAAACAAGCTCTCCCATGCACCTATTTCTTTAGCTGTCCCCTAACATCCCCTTGGAATGGGATTAAATACTCAGCATGTATCATTCCCTGCTAAATGTTTGCTGGTATCCATATAAGGTTCAAGAAAGCTGTCAGTTTTGAATCAAAGAGAACTTTACATAAAGTATTTGGGCTGAAGGAACAAGAACCAGATTAGAAATAAAAGTAAATTCGTTCTGAAAAGAATATATGCAGATCACATGCACAAAGCACATTTAACCAAGCACCGAGCTGGTATTCAGACCCAACCCGCTGGCGTATGGGTAGCAGGTAAGACTAGGTGACCCAACTTATGTCACGTATATTGAGATAACTTTTGGTATCAAACGTGTAAGACTTTTGATTTCAGACATTTCACCAGAATCACATATACACCTATTTGGATGAAAGACACTGAAGTTAAAATGAGGGAAATCTAATAACATTAACACCATGATTATGTTCATTCTCTTTAGCATTACTGAGGCCCGAAGATCAAGTAATTGTTTCTACTGATAATACATATGCATCTTACAAGTAAAAATGAATTGAATCAATTCAGGTAACCAATTTGTTAAGGATTTGTTATACCATGCAAATCTGTGTTATGCATAGAAATTGGCTATAGAGTGGAGTTCAAAGAACTGATCTATTGTAGTCTCATTGCAAGACATGGAAAAGACTGACTGATGACATAAAATATAACTGACAATACATATGCATCTTATAAGTTATCTGAATCAATTCAGGTAACCAATTTGTTAAGGATTTGTTATACAAATCCATGTTGTGTATAGAAATTGACTGTACAGTGGAGTTCAAAGAGCTGATCTCTTGTTGCCTCATTGTAAGACATGGGAAAGGCTGACTGATTACATAAAATATAATGCGGTGTAGCCCGTTCTTGAAACAGCGGTTGCCTGCTTCCTGTGAGCAGGCTCTAGTCTCTGAGCTAGAGTATATTCTCAAAGATAAAATAATAATCAAGATGATTAACAACCTCTAGGTAGTGGTGCGGACTTCTTCCCACATACACACCCAGTCAATTAATCTTCGCACTCCAAACCAGTCCAGCAAGTACAAAGGCTACACTGAGGGAGGGAGAGATAATCACTGGGAAAACAGATCCACATAGGAGGTTGGAAGATGCCTCAGGGGAACTGGCTGTTATAAATATCAAGTCTTGAATGCCACCATTTCCACATCATCCCGCTTTCTGTCTGGTGGCCTCGCCATCGTCCTGAAATAATCGTGGCGACAGAGGTTGTTTATAGGATGCAAGAGGTAGACATCCTCAACAGTATCATGTGTGGTATGCTGGTGATGTCTCAAAAAGTTTGTACACTGGTTCAAGGTCGTTTGGTCTCTTTTGTTATGGGAGGGCTACCTATAAAGTGAAATTATACCATTTAAGGTAAACCAACCCTTTTGAAGAACCAACCCCCAAACTCATCCATATCATAAACATCATGATGTTTGAAATCCTTCATTCAAAATTGACTTATTTACTGAAAACAAGCCATGGAACATGTTTCCAGTGGATGACTCTGCCCTTCTCTCCCTCTTTCTCTCAAGATGACAATTACAGATGGATCGAAGTCATAAGAACTTTTTCATTTATTTGTTTTCTCTGTTTTGTTTTCAAATGGAAACTAAAAACAAGGAAAACATATGCACTCAGGTATATAGAGTTTCGTGATTCATCCTGTAGATCTCAACAATTGATCCGGTTCCTCTGCCACCAGCCATCAATGTTCTAAATGTCTCTTAATGCAAGATGATTGATGGAAATGTGTGAGTGTGTGTTTACATACAACTTACTTCTAATTAGAACACCAGCAGCCTCTTTAAACCATCTAATCATATTCAGACCAGCCTCCTTTAATAACTTGGAAAAGGATTTTAAGCAGCCCTGGAGTAAACACCATGACTTTTACTACATAACAAAATTATATCATTGGAAATACAACCAGCAATATTGTGGAG
The DNA here is from genome assembly GCF_000147115.1 of Myotis lucifugus. Lineage (NCBI taxonomy): Eukaryota > Metazoa > Chordata > Mammalia > Chiroptera > Vespertilionidae > Myotis > Myotis lucifugus. The sequence goes on along the minus strand of NW_005871194.1, from coordinate 1,080,961 downwards.
CGATTTAAGCGTTAAAGGGTATTATACTCAAAATCTTTATCAGTATTTAACAAATCGGTTTTTAAAATGTATTTCAGCATAATGACAAATATATATTCTACACTAAAACCTTGTGACTACTGTTAAGTAAAAGACAAGTCGATTTAAGAGATTCCTACTGATGAGTTTCATTCAAACTTTCTCAACAAAGGCACCAATAACATCCTGAGCCAGATAATTCTTTGTTGTAGAGGGTTGTCCTGGGCATTGTGTCATTATAGCAGCCACCACACACTCTATCTACCCAATGCTCCTCATGCTCCCCTACTTTACCCCTGGCTGTGGCAACCAAAAATGTCTCTAGTTGTAAAACATTCTCTGGGTGGGGGAGGGAGTGAAAGGATAAGAAGTGTTTTAAAAAGATAGATACAGAGGCAGAGAAGCATTGAACAGACTGTCAAATTACAGTGGGAAGGCTGGGGAGTGTTTGCGGGGGGAGGTAAGAGATCAACCAAAGGACTTGTATGCATGCATGTAAGCATAATCAATGAACACAAGACACTGGAGGGGTGGGGTGAGAGCATGTACCAGGGGGTAGGGGAGGCCGGGGGAAGGTCAATGGGGGAAAAAAAGGAGACATATGTACTACTATCTGTACTAATTTAAACAATAAAATAAAATTTTAAAAAAGAAGTGTTTTAAAGTAAGACAAAATGGAAGTGTTTTTGTTTGATTGTTTGGTGCAAAATCTTTAAAGATGGAGTTTATCATTGCATCTAAGAAAGTGTATGGTCACTGTCTTTCCAAGATTATAGAGATAAGCAAGCAACATTGACCCCGCGCACACACACACACAAGTTGGGATATTAGAACCAAACAAAGAGAGAAAATACTGGATGAGGGAAGGTGCACAGCAGGACAACTTCCTTAAAGTAGGCTTGACACATTTTTAAAGGCTTGGGTTGCAAGTCTCTTCCCATTTAGCAAGAAATGGAACAGCCCATTCTAAATGCTGGCTTTGACGGTAGACCTCATGGAACCCAAGGAGAAGCTTCTGCCTTCTGAGCCAAACAAGTTTTAAGAGCAAAGAGGCAAATTCACGTGAGACTAAAAGAGAACAAAACAGAAACACAGATACTACCTTGGTTGTTCATAGATTCTGAGAGGTAGCTTATCGGGAGATGGAACTTGGTAGAAGGTTGTAGAAGACAGCTCAGAAGGTGTTTTGCCATTTTGTACTTGCTCACCAGAGGTAAGTGAAGTGAAGGCTTCCCCGTGTTTCTGCCATCTCAACTACATTTTAGGAATTCAGTGCTGTTGCAGATGAACGTGATCTCCTTTCGGGCCCAAAGCTCAGTGATCAATACATGTTTGATGACATTGGCCAATAGGAGGACCTAGCTAGGAACACCATGATTTCCTATTTGAAGAGTCCTAGGCAGAAAGTGCAATATCCAATATAATCAAGAAAGCAGATTTTCACCAAAGCAAGCCACTGATATTCATAGATAGGATGTAACGTCTTTATTACCAAAGGATGTGAGGCTCTCCGCACAATTGTCCTCAGGGAGGACATACTATCAAATGTGTAGCAACTGGATATCACAAGAGATTGTCCTCAAATTTCTTAAACGAGAAATCTTCACTCTATTTTTTTGTGTGCTATGACAATGGGAAACAAAATGCAAGCCCATAAGTCTGCTGTGTTATAAGTTTGTTTTTAAACTTGCTAAAAGTTTCAGTGAGCTGATGTTGGTTTCTGTAAAATAAAAAATGGAACATGGGTGTCGGCTGGCATCTCTAGGCCTGCCCAGTTGCTACCAGGGACCCAGCTAGATACTGAGAACTGAGGAGAAGCAGCATGACTTACAGTCAGCAGATACATTATGGAGCTGGAGTTACTTCTGATAGTCAGTTGACTAGAGGAGGTAATTTATGAGCAAGTCATTGCGGACTGTATAGAGAGATTTCACAGGACTTCACGTGTGCTGCAAGGGTCAATGATTTCCCAATGTAATGGCCAGGACACCCCAAACCCTTAGTATGGTCTGGACACGTCATCCCCCCTCCTCCCTCTTCAGGCCTAAGGACTTTCCACATCTTTCACTACTATTCACTCACTTGGTTATTCTTGCCATTTCTCTTCTGGCTTCAACACCTTGCATTTGCCTTCTTTCTCCTTAGAATGCTCCTCCCCTCCAATTTTCCACACCTTGTATCCACTTAGCAGCTGATGCTCTCTCAGCTCAAATGCCACCCTCTCAGAGAAACTCCCTCGCCTTGTCCTCTAGCTGAAATTTTCTCCCACCCACATCCAAATTCCCTGTTGCTCACTCTCAATTCTGTTGTCTGATTTTTTTCTCCTAAAAATTATCATCTGAAATTAATATTTATTGGATTACATGTGTATTGATGACCTCTACTGGAAGGTCAACTGTAGGCAGTAAGGATTCAGTCTTGTTGGCCATTCAGAATTGTTTCTGATGCATGCATTCTTGGCCCTTAAAAGGAACTACAATCCATGTCTCTCAGAAAGTCAAGGCTGAAATATAATGGGGTCTGATGTGGAGAGGAGTGAAGATCTCTTATGTTTGTTAACTGGAGTAACAGGGAAGAAATCATATATGAAGTTCAATCTATACTAGTCCTGACTCATATAGAGGTAGCTATAGGATCGCCTTAATCCCTCATGAGTCTCACCTAGAGGCAATATGAATTTTGCCCAGGGTCTTGATAAACTATAAGAATAGTTTCCAGGCCCTGGCAGGGTAGCTCAGTTAGTTACAGCATTGTCCCCGATACATCAAGGAGGTTGTGGGTTCGATCCCCATGCAGGGCACATACAAGAATCAACCAATTAGTGCATAAATAAGTGGAACAACAAATCTCTCTCTCTCTCTCTCTCTCTCTCTCTCTCTCTCTCTCTCTCTCTCATCAATTTACAAAAAAAGAAAAAGAACAGTTTCCCATTTTCTATAAAGGAAGGAGGCATTTGTGGCCTTAGGTCATCACTCAGACCCACCATCATGAAAATCTGTGCAAGCTATATCAAGGGGTTTCTCCTCTCTGCCTTTGTCCTTCAAAAACATAATTTAATAAGTAACTTGTCTTCTTTTCATTAGGACAGTGAGGCAACACCTGGGGGACTGACCCATTTCTAAGATGAAAGGGAAGGAAACAATAGTGGTAAAATTAAAACACTTTAGTTTAGACATTAAATGTGAAATAGATGATCTAAAGGTCCTTCGTCTCATAGAAATTATCTGCTTTATCGCCAAATCCTCAGAAGTGCTACTAGTGAAAGAGATAGAAACGGAACCTTTCGCTCCACAACTCGGAGGGACTGAGAGAAAAGTTTGTTGCAATTGCAGGCAGATAGCTGAGGAATTAGAAGGCCATGTTGGCTTGTGAAAACAGACCACAACAATGGGGACGTTGATAAACACACTGAAAGGACCTTTATACTTCAAACTCCATGCTCTGCAATCGGGCACATTGCCTTTCTGCCCAGACAAATGTATCTTCCAACAAAAGGGACGCTGGGGCTGGTGGGAGAGGAAGATAGTCAGTGAAAGAGCAGCATATCAGGGTGGTGTGCGAGCGAACAGCTGTCGGACTCCGTGGAAAACAAGCAGCTGGGAGGGAGTGGAAGCATGTCTGAGACGCTCCAGTGTCTTCTAATCGCCCCGGGAGAGAGGGAGGCAGAAACACTGTCCTTTCTCAATGGGAAGAAAGGCGTAGGTTTTGATGAAAGCTCACCTCCGAGAGGGGCTTTGGGCCAAAGATGAAGAGAAGATAAGCAGACTGTTTGAAGATTCAAAGCTGAAATTTCAGTAATTTATTTCCCACCAACATTGCATATCCAACAACTCAGTTTTTAGCCAAATGCTTGAGTTTAGGCCACCATTCAATTTTTTTTAAAATTTTATTTTTCTATATTATTGTAATTTATAAGCCACTTAAAAATTCCTAAAAACATTTGCCCTGTTATCTGTATATTTCAATCACATATTTCATATATAAATACACTAAATTAGTCAAATCACATTAATTAGTTGAATCAGTTCATTAAGCATGTATTGAATGATTCTAGTCCCTAAACTGTTGGAAAGCCAAGGCCATCTCTGGTTTTGTTCACTGTGTACCCTCCCAATACTGAGGATATAGTAGGCACGGGCTACACGGCCATTAATTAAATGAATAAATGGATTAATGAGTTTTGATTACCTATCCACGTTCCCCAAATTTACATCTCCTTTAATTAGATGAATGTCCCTTCGAGGCTCTGGAACTATGGCCACAGATGGACACTACCATGGAGACAAGTCCGTGTGGATATTCCTCACTTTTTTTTAGTGGCATGTTTGTTGCAGCAAAGAAAAGACATTTGAAGGCATAGATGCAGCAGGACACAAAAGTGCGTTTCTGAGAAAATGCTGACCTTCAAACATGGAGCCACTTATTTGGCATTAAATTAATTAATGAGACATTCAGGGGCATCTGGCCCAAGTGATGTATCACAAGGAGGAGCACAATTGCCCATGTAATTAATTACCTCAGTAACCTCTGGGGACCAGAGCTTTCAGTGGGAGTGTCATAAAATTTGAAGAACTTTATTTATTTTTATTTTTTCCCCCCAAAATGAAACTGGCTCACAGTATGTGGTTACTCATAAAGAAAGGGAAAATTTTTAGGACAGCCATGGGTATTTTTAAAAACGGTGCCCATTAAAGGCCTTGAACATGGATGCGTTTTTCCAGGGCTGGTTTCAGTTTTTGCGCCGAGTGGTAATTAGGTCATTGGGCCAGTCCTTCTCGTGACTGACCCTTATGATTTCACCAGGTTTGCTAACTAAAAATAGTCTTTTGTAGGAATTGTTAGTCACTATCAGCTTTTCCGGGAGTTAATTTGGCTTGAATGGAAGGTGCCAACAGCACCTCCCTGGAAACTTAAGTTTTCCATGTGTTCACAGAGCAAAGAGATGCTAATGCGCCCTCCCACAGTCTGAATTCTCTAAGGATCTGTGGTTCTGTTCTGGCTGAAGGGGCCATGCAAGACCATTTACTTTGTGGTCTTTGGACCCTCCCCCGCAACACACCCCCCACCCCCCCAACCCCCCCCCCACCCCCGCTCTGGAGGCGACCCCTGGCAAGCACTGTTTTTGTTCTCATGCAAACATCTACCTCCTGGGAATGAGGAAAACACCTCTTTGATGCTCAGAGTATTTGTCCTAAGCAGATGTGACTTGAGTCTGCCCTATGGTCTGCAGTCTCCTCCTTGTCCCCTGCTTTCTTTGAGGCGTTACACTTCTTCACTTAAAGTTAAAGGAGCTCCCTTCTCCGGAGAGCTGCCTGTGTTTGCACAGGGAGATAAGGGGAGGCCAGCCTGGGTAAAGCAACTGGTGTCCCAGAGAGCATGGTCTCCCTGGGGCATGTTCTGTAGGGTAAAAGTCAAGGTCGCTATTACCAATCACTGACAGACAAGCTGATTCAGAGCTGTGGTACGTTGTGAAGATTAGAGATTTTGGTTCTTCTCCTTCACTTTCCCTGTATCTGCCCAAGTCTGGAGGAAACTAAGTCTTCAGAAGGAAGAACACAGAGCCACATGTCAGGAGACCTGCACTTAGATGTGTCTGGTTTACTCATTCCTGTCACGAAGATTTTCAAGTTCCTAATTTATTGTGAGCATTGAAATATACCTTAATTCCATCCTCACTTATGAAATGACCAGATGGAAGATAGAATAACACATTTTTTGTGAGGTGGCTTTGCAAATTAAAATAGTAGTTATCAAATTGGGGTGCACAGTACCCGAGGGGTCCCTGACCATTTCGAATTGTTGAACCTGGAGAACATTATGCTAAGTGAAATAAGTCAGTCACAGAGAACAGATACTGCATGGTTCCGCCTTCTATGACAGTCAAAATCACAAAAGCAAAAAACAGAATGGTGCTTGCCAGGGTCTAGGAAGGGGGGAAGGAAAGAGTTGTTCATTGATGCTATAAAGTTGCAGTTAGGCAAGATAAACAAGTTCTACTGTACACCACTGTCCCTATAGATATCAATACCGTGTTGTACGTGGAAAAGTCTGTGAAAAGAGAAATCACGTTGTGTTCTTAATATTGTTCTTACAAGCAAGCAAACCAGTCACTTCAAGGAAAAGAACAGTCAGTATTTGTTGCCCATTATAAAATGCCTGTTTCATTCACCTATGTGAGCACTGTATCATCTCACATCATCACAAGAAGGGAGAGTACAGTCCAATAAGACTTGAGAGAGAGAGAGGCCACATTCATACAACTTCTATTACAATATTTTATTATAAGATACTGTTGTTAAATTTGCATTGGACCTAATTTATAAATTAAACTTTAGGATATTCAGGGTTCAGTATTATCTGGGGTTTCAAGTATCCACTGGGGGTCTTGGAACATATTCCCGTGGATGAGGGAGGAGGCCCTATACTCAGTCTTTGCAGGAGCTGTAGGTTCACCAGGTTCATCACTGAACCAGGCTGGACCTAGCAGTAAACTATTACAAGTATTGGTAATCCATTGCCAAGATCTTGTTTTACCTAATTTTCCCAGTTCCCAATGGTGTATATAACCCCTTTTCTTCACCCATCTGGCTTCTTAATAACAATTGCATATTGTTTTGTAAAAGGCAGGGGATATTCATTGCAATTCATCAAAAAACAAAGCCAGTTTTGACAGGAACTGAAATGATCACTTGTGTGGAGTGCTTTCTTCTGCTTATGAATAGCTCTGGGCTTTCCTTTTTGGAAGCAGTTGAATTGTCCATAAGCAACCATGGGTAAATATTAAGCCTGAGAGCTTCAGGACGTCCTGGAACGATTTCTATTCATAGAGTTCCTCACACAACAAGTTGAGGGTTTTCACAATCCAGCTATGAGAAATGAGACTGGCTGTATACCTGATCCATCTTATTGTGTACCATCAGTGGTTCTCAACCTTCCTAATGCCGCAACCCTTTAATACAGTTCCTCATGTTGTGGTGACCCCCAACCATAAAATTATTTTCGTTGCTACATCATAACTGAAATTTTGCTACTGTTATGAATCGTAATGTAAATATCTGATATGCAGGATGTATTTTCATTGTTCTCGACCCACAGGTTGAGAACCGCTGGCTTAAAACCAAAGTAATACGCTTTATTGAAAGGTTAAACATTAACCAAAGAGTGCCATCTTTTTCTTCATAAATGTATATTGCAGACCTACTAAGCGCAAGACCCTATACCCAAACTGCCATTTAATCCTTACAACCACCTCCCATTCTTCCGAAATAAGGCATTGTTACTTCAATCTTACAGTTAGAAAACAGAGAATCATAGGAAAATATTAGAGGCAAGATTAAAAGTGGGTTTGTGCGACTTTCCATTGATGAGCCCTGTAGATAACACAGCATGGATAGATGAGGATAGGGCAAGATTGGAGACAGCACACCAATTAGGAGTCACTACACTGTCCCAGAGAAAGGCATTACTATGAAACTTGCTTTTTCCTTTTCTTTTTTTCTCTTGAAGAAACATTCAGAAAATTTCCATGTAGTTTCCTGATACAATCTCTCAACAAATGGTCAATAGAGATGACAGGATTATTTCAAAGGACTCTCGGTGTTGTGTTTCCCGTTTATTGTCGATTGATCAATAACCTTGAAAAACCCAACTGTGCTAGATCAAGTGCTGTGGTTGTTCCACGTAAACATCATGTACTAATGTATTTTCACTTGAAGCTAACATAGAAAATCAACTTGTATTTTCCTGACTAAAATAGTCTCAATCTGCATGGCTCATTTCTTTGTGTTGTTGTTTCCTGAATTCCTCCTCGGATTCATAATCTTAACTTTGAGAAGCAAAACCCATTCTTTTGTTTTAAGTCCCATTATAGAGTAATCTTTAAATACTGGATTGCTTTTTCTCTAGAGGTAAAAAGTAGAATTGAGAAAGTTAATATAGGCCTAATCGTATGTATAAAAAGAGCATTTTAATAGAATGAAAGACCTCATTTCCATTTCATAGTGTGACCTCATTTGAGTATGAAAATTCCCATTTGTTGAAAGAAATAATGTAGCAAAAATGCTTATAAGAAAACAGATAGATATTTCTAGATTTCCAAATTTGGATTTTAAGAGCCAGCATTTTTTAATCACTCTGAACTTTGTAGTAGTTTTTGGAAGGTGCTATCCTGCTCTCCTGCATAAAACCCTCCTGGATCTCCCTTTGTGCTCAGGGTAGAGTTTCTACCACCTGAATTGCAGCCAAGAGGCCACATCCACCTGCCTTGTTCACTCTGCAGCCTCTGGGCTCCCGAGACCCAGCTTGTCTCTATGGCTCTAATCTTGATGATGTCTTTCTAGTTTTCTAAATAGGACGTCTTGTTTCAAATGTATCTGCTAGTGCTCATCCTGCTTCCTTTTCTCAGAAAATTCTCCCCACTCTCAGTTTTGTCTGCCTGAGGGCACAGACATACTTCCTGAGACTCACCTCAAGTGCCATCTACTGATAGGAAGAACCAAGACTAGAACCCAGGAAAGTCTATGAAGACTTTTTCTGACAAGCCTCCTGTCCCCATCCCAGTCGAACCTGAGCCCATTTCTTCTGTAACTACTGTTCCTGACATTCTTCCATCAGAACCTGCCCAACATTGACATGTTTACATCCAGGTTTCTCCCCATAAATCTACAAGCCTCTCAAAGACCCTTTTATCCTGAGCATATATTACAACATTAAGCACATCTTAGCCACTCACTGAAGATCTATTGAACTAATGCATAGATTTCCTTCTGTCCGAAGTCTTTCTGCATCTGCTTAAATATGTGAAATACACATTGAATCAGTATTCTGATTCATTTAAGAAGATAAATCAAACACTAAGATGGAACCCAGAAATTCTAGTCCTTGATCACTGGGCGAACTGTGTTTTTTTTTTGTTTTTGTTTTAAGATTAATTGATACAAATAGTGGGATAAATGTGACTCAGAAACTAAAGGTTATTATCTTGGTTTGAATTGTATTTGAAACTGAATCAATTTGTGTTTTTAGTTGTATGACTTAAAAAAGCAGCACTGCTAAATTAACTCTACTGACTACACAAATATAAGCTTTTTCTTTAACTAAAATATGTAAAATTTTAACTGAACAATGTGATACTTTATGCTTAAGAAGTAACCTAGTTGTGTGTCTGAGGTAAAGTACGTTTTGATAAATATATCTTAAATGAATTAATAAAGAAACTCATGAACGAATGAAAGCAAATAAGTTCAATCCACTCTTCTGAGATTATAGATGATAAGACAGATTGATATCCAAGTAGTTGTGGAACAATGACAAATAATCTAACATCATAGCTCCTGCATCAGTATCTACTGTATTGCACATATGTCATAAATATAATAATATGTAATGCCGTTGGATGAATGGAGCACACAGTCAAGGGCACAAGAACTCGGTACAGGACAATAAACATTTATCATGAAGCTACTATGGACCTCACATTTGCTAGGTGCTTTAGATACAAAGAAGGAATGAATATTGATCATGTTCAACATTATTAGAATCCGAGCCTCCCATGAGTACAGCCTCATAGAGGAGGAAGACAAAATAAATATTTGTAGTGCAATATGATACAGCATGAAAACACAAACAAGGAAGCAATTCCACCAAGGGGTTGGCAGGGGTGGGAGAGCTAAAGGAAATGAACAATATTGGAGCTGCCTCTTGAGGAATAAGTAGGCATTTTCCAAGTAGACGAGATGGGGAATGGCAGCATTCCAGGCAGAAGACAGGAATGCCAGCCCACCTAATGTCATTGAGATGATGGACCCAGAGAACAAACTGTTTCAAGAGCAGAACCAAAGCTGACCTCAGTGGAGGGCACTACTACCGCATAAATGGAGAGAGAAACACTTAGTTCCTTCTCCAGCCATTCCAGAGTGAGAAGCCAACCTGCCAGGAGCTATAAAGAGCCTCAGAAGAATGAGAGCAAAGAAAAGCCACCTGTTTGAAGGGGAGATGCTCTTTCCTAGGTCTAAAGCATTACATGCCAACACCCCTTCCTTAGAAACACCACAACCTGAACTGACGTGAGGAGAAAGTCAGTAACGCACGGTAAGTTCTAGGTCAACAACCTATTATTGCTTACTTGCTAATTCACTTATTTTATTTTCTCTGGTTCATTTTCGCATTGGTTCTTTTTGGGGATTGCTGGATATTAATATTTTAATTCACAGAAACATTCTTTTTATTCCAAGGCATAAAAAAGGAAGATGTCAATGATATCAGCACATGCCTGAAAATAAAATTCATCTCGCACCACAGCCTGAGAGAAGCATCACAGGGATATGGGTTGCTTTCTAGATGTGATCACAAGCAACATTAGAAGTTGGAAAATTCTGAGAATCGCATCTCAGAACCAGTGGTGTGTGTTGACCACAGGTTAGTAAGCTCTTTGAATCCAGTCTCAGTGATGTCCTCATTTTCACCAAATATGAGAGCCTCTATGAACTATCTTTACCTCCCCATTCATCCCACCCAAGTCAGTTTCCTAATAACCACACAGTGTGAGAGATGGGAGAAAAAATAGATTAGGATTTAAAAAAAATCAAAATAGACATCAGGATACAGAAAACAGACATCTGAGATAGGAAAGAAAAGGGCTGATTCCTGAAGGAAAGAGAGTTATTTAACAAAGCACATGAGACAGTGAAAAGAAGATTCCCCAGGTTTCTCATTATTACCTTTGTCTTCTTCATCACTTCCACGACTGTCATCACCATCATCTTCATCATCTTCATCAAGACCATCATAATTATCATCACCATTATTATCACCACCACCATTATCATCTTCATCATTATCACCATTTTCATCATTAACATCATCATCATCATTGTTATCATTATCTTGTAGTACTACATATTATTTCAAGCTTCATAAATAGTTTTCCAAAAAAACAGTCTAGACTTACTACTGTTACCCCTAAAACCCTCTAATTAGTAGACCTTCCAAATCTCAATTTCCTCATCTATAAAATGAGGAAAATATAGTACTTAAGAGATATTAAGTAAGATCATCTACATGAAGTTTTGGCAGAGTAACTAACCACAGAATAGACCATCAATAAATTGCACTGCCAGTATCACCATACAAAAAACCAATTACCATTTCTGTGCCGTATTAAGAAATTCAAAGAGAGATATCTATTCCAGACCAGACATCTTGGTCACCAAACAGATAGATGGATATGAATTATTGATTGGACTGCTTTCTCATCATGTGGAAATTTTCTTTAAATGGATGAGATAGTCACAGTCTCCAAAATATTTCTAGAATTTTCAATAAAATGCCAATAAAGGCATTTTTTCATGATAAAATATAATTCTAGTCACCCTTAGAAATTAAAGAAATTGTTTTTGTTTCCTCCACTCCACCTCGCTTGAAATTTTTTTAACTCTAATACACCGTTTTTGGGCAAACTCCAGCCAGACAGATATTTGCCATTCCATGATTGTTTTAAAGTGTTAGCCCCAGACACATAAGCATTGTTGGAATGCAATGGGAAAAAAATGTTTTAAATCTCAAATGGGGTAATAAACTGCAGCCAGAAGCTAATTGTCCTGAAACTTGAGCTTTTATAATATGTTACTACTGTAGTGGGACCACTCAGCACTCCTTTGGTGGGGTTGTTGTGTAATTGGTAGTAGATTACATTGCAGACATATTAAAAAAAAAGATGTCAAATCAGACATTTCTGCTTATTACTTAGACCTCAGCATAATTCTCAAAGCAATCAATGCATTTCATCCATTAAACTATTGATGGGGGGTATTAATTCATATAATGTTTAACTACTCACTGTGGACTTTCCCTCTGCCAACTTTCTTCCACCCAAGAAGTCCTGAAATGTTGTCGTTCCTGTCAAAAGAAATGAATCATTAATAAGAACCAGCAAGGCAAGAGGCAAGCTAGACGCTGGGCCGTGATATATAAAGACTTTGGATTCTTTTAATTTGGTGCTGAATTATATGTGCAAAGGAGCAAGCCCCCCAGTGGGGTTTTACCAGGAGTCTGAAAGAAACAAGGGTATATCCATCACATCTGTTTATTGAATGCTTAGGGATCTGAGAATACTTTCTGTTTTTGAACAATACATGTGGTAGACACTTTTGCATCAACAGTAGTAATAAGGACTTACAAGGAATACTCCAAACCAAACTCTACACCCACAGGCGGCCAGGAAAATGACCACATTCATCTGCCAAAGTCGTAACAAAATTAGGTCAAGTCCAGGTAAGCGTAGGCCTATGTCCAAGGAAAATTGTGCGATTAGAATGTAAGAACTAGTTTGTCTTCCAAGTTTTATTCTTTATATTATGTTCATTTATATTGTATTTTTCTTACTTTTTTTTTAGACTCCCTTCCAACCTTTTGGGGAACTCCAAATCAACAAGGGCTTACAAAATGAAGGGGTCTGACTCACATAATCCCCAAGCCATGAGCTCTGAAGTCAGATTTGAATCCAATGTCTAGTTCAGTCACCTACTCATTGTAAAATAATTATGGCCTCCTGAGTTCCAATTTCCTCCTTTGCAAAATGAGGGCAATAATACTCACCTCATGGAGATTTGGTCAAGTATAAAATGAAGAGCCTATATAGATTGCTGAGCAGAATGCTTGGCACTAAGGTGACAACCAGTGCTGGGTAAGTGATGATGGCAAAACTAATAAGGAGATAAAGCTCACTTGATCAGTGTTGGGCAGTGATTTTTGTTAACTGAGGTCCCAAAGTGGAGTTGAGGCCTAGGTCATATCGCTGCCCTTAAACTTCCATTCCATCCTATATGGGTTTTTGTTTTAGCCACCCGCTGGGCATGTTCCAGACTAATTTTCATTTTATTTATTTATTTCTGTTGTTAACCCTTAGCCTAGAATATTTTCCCATTGATTTTTTTTTGTTGTGGGTGGGAATGGGAGGAGGAGGGAGGGAGGGAAGGAGGGAGGGAGGGAGGAAAACATCCAGATGAGAGAGACACATAGATTGATTGCCTTCTACACACGCCCCTCCAGGGATTGAACCAGCAACCCAGGTATGTGCCCTTGACTAGGAATTGAACCCGAGACCCTTTGGTCTAAGGGTAGAAACTCTAACCACTGAGAAACATCAGCCATGGCCCAGACTAATTTTTAAAGGTGTGCAAGAGGAAGTCGGCCAGAGGAGGAAAGGGGAAGCCTTGATCTGACTTGTAGCTGAAAAGCCCAGTTCATTTAGAGAACGTGGGAATAATGTTTGGAACCTAAATATTATCAAAATATTTCCAGGCTACCTAAGGGTTCTCTCAAACAGGTTGGAACAATTCCTTCAATCAAGGTTTGAATAAATCTTAAAACAAAATGATGTAGTAAGAGAATCAGGGAATTGAACTTCCTAATTTTTATATGTTTTTCTATTAGCCTGAAAACAGGGCCCCTGTCCTTATACATGTACGTTTATTTCCAGGTTTCCTATATTTGTAGCATGTTTAAGACTTCACAAAACATGTCCAGATTCTCAGCGGGTGCTCACCACAACCAAGTGAGGTCTTTATTATTATTTCATCACCAATTTACAGCTTAAGCTTACAGTGGTCTAAGCATCTTGCCCAGTTATCACATGCCTGGCATGTTACAGATACGCATGTACCACCCTGTACTGCAGATACCTAGGCCAGGGACATTCACTAGAGCAAACATGTCAAACTCATGGCCCATGGGCCGCATGCCTCATTTATTTGGCCCGTGTTAGACTTTGAGTTTGACATGCTTGCACTAGAGGGCTGGGAGTGGTTTGCGACCACACTCCTGCAGGCTACAGTGCAACGTAAGCAGGCACCCTTCCGTCCAGACCTCTTGGAGAAGTATATTTTGGCTCTGAAAATGTTTCATAGACAAGTGTCTCCTGGTTTGTGATGATCTTCTGGATCTAAAATATTTTTTAACTACGCAAACTATTACTGATTTCTTAGTAACCATACAAATTTAACCTTGGGGGCATATTGTTTATAACCAAGAACACTTTGCAAGTATTCCAGACATCCTGCCATTCATTCTTGCACAGAAAATACTTTAAATAATCCTCTGTTGTGTGCTGGGCACTGCTCTGAGCTCTGTAGATACAGCAGTAGGGAAAAAAACAGTCCAAACACTGCTCTTTTGAAGCTCACATTCTAAGTAGGAGGAGATGAGCTATACAAACAAGTACACTACAATATGTATTTTTCTAGTGGTATGTTTATAGAAGAAAACAAAGTGAGGAATGGGATTAGGGATTGCTGGGATGCTATTTTAAACAAGGCCTTTTGGGTGCACATATCTTTGTGAATACATGATTTTGAGTTTTGTTCACTGCAGCATTATTCACAGTGGCCAAGACATGGAAACAACCAAAGTGTCCTGCAATAGAGGACTGGATGAAGAAGATGCGGTACATATACACACCAGAATACTACTCAGCCATAAGAAAGGATGAAATACCGCCGCTTGCAACAACATGGATGGACCGTGAGAACATTATGCTAAGTGAAATAAGTCAGAACAAAACGAAGAAGCATATGATTTCACTCATAGGTGGGATATCAAACTGAATCTCGTGAACATAAATATCAGTGTGGTGATTGCCAGAGGGAAGGGAGAGAACAGGGTCCTAATATAAGGTGACAGGAGAAGATTTGACTTTGGATTGTGGGCACATGGTGCAATACACAGATCTTGTCGCCCAGAAACCCACACCTGAAACCTATGTGTTCATGTTGACCAATGTTACCCAATCAATTTAATTCTTTTAAGTAAATAAGGCCATTTGGGAGGAACTCACTGATAATGGCATATGTGATCAGAAACCTGAAAATAATAACCAAGCAGGGTGACCAGTTAGAAGGCTATTGCAAGAGTGTGGGTCAGAGATGATGATAGCTTGGACAAAGGCAGGGACAGTATAGACAATGAGAAGCATCAGAATCTGAATATACTTGGAAGACAGAGCCAATAGGATTTGCTCATAGATAAAGTGTGGGATACCAGAAGAAGACATAGTACTTGGCTTAGACTCTGAGAGGTGAGTGTCCACCCACCGAGTTAGTGAAGAAAGAAGCAGAAGCAGGTTTTGGAAAGAAGTCAGGTGTTCACAGTGTTGAGTATATTAAGTTTTAAGTGTCAACTGGATACCCAAGTAGAAGAGTCTTGTATGCAGGCAGATGATTCTGGAGTTTGCAGGAGCCCTGGTTGGAGATACAATGGGGAGAGTTGTCTGAGCATGAAGTGCACTGAAAGCCATGAAACGTAATGAGGCTAGGGAGTGTTCGTAGCTAGACACAAGGCTGAGAGGAATCCTGGGACGCCGTCATGATCAGGAGTTGGGGAAGTGCCATTTGTAGTGAAGGAGACTGTGATGAAGATGTAGAAGGCCACTGCTCGGCTATGGTGGCCATACTTCGATATCACTTCAAGGAGAAAATATTCACTCGTGTTTTGTTGGCGGTCAGGAGTGGAAGATGAGATGGGCCAACAAGATGAGGTGGACAACTTTGAGAGAAGAGCCAAATACCATTTGGAGCTACCTCTAAATTATATATTTATTTATACATGCATGTGTATTCATATGCATCTGTATATGTGCATATATGTAGGCATGCATAAAACATGGATATGTGTATAAAACATGGATGTATATGTATATGCAGATATATGCACACATAGGCATGTATATACACACATTTTTCTGAACCACTTGAAAAGACACATTGCCCCTTCACTCATATGCACAATGTGTTATTTCCTCAAATCAAAAACTCCCACATTAAAACAGCACAATTGTTAAAATTAGGATGTTAATATTTACAATACTAAAATCTAATCTACAGCTCTTTGCAAATTTCACTACTGATACAAATAATAGACTTTTTAGCAAAAGCATACAGTTGAACTATATGAAATTGATTGGAATAACATTGGAAACCATAAGTTTTTGAAGACTTTCTCGTGTATCTGGCTCATTGTATTTTTAATCACTAAGATAATATATTATGCAACATGCCTGGGGTGCATGAAGATTGGATTCGGAATTAATTTCATTCAATTACTTAAATCCCAAATGTGGGTGCTTTTATATTGTGCAACTATTAATCACTCTTTTAAGAATAGAAGGAGAGCCAACAAAACATATCATAAGGGTCTAACTATCTTTAAGCCTAAAAGTGTTCTCTATTTACTTTGTCTTTGATCACGAGAATCCACAGGCAGTCATAAAAATTTTACTGGAGCTATAATTATTTGAAACGTTCAGTGTGTCTTTAAAGCACTTTATAACAACCTCAAGTATCATAACTTGATATTATTTCTACTTTTCTACTTATAATGAAAACAAAAGTTGTGAGTCCTATTCATCATTTCCACATGGAAAAACAGCAGAAAAAGTGGTATATTTATTCACCTAGAAAATGCCCAGCTGGGGCTTATTAACCACTACTAGCTACTCATCTTTATGACTCTCAAATACAGATAAGATAAAATCACAAAGACCTCCCAGATGACTGGTTCGGCAAGGCCACTGGGCTAGCGGGGAGGTGGGATCTTCAGTGACTGCCTCATAATCAACCACAAACTATTTGTGTTCAAGGTATCAGGTCTCTGGAATTTTTAGCAAATTAAAACCTATAGCCAGTTTTATGCCACCATCTATCATCTAATTGGCATATCCTCTCATTATTGAGCTGTTGAGGATACCACTCCTATAAATTCATGTTAATGTAAGCCCTGTATAATAAGATATATAGATATAGAAATAAGATATAGATGTATGTGCATACACACACGCGCGCACGCACACACACACACACAATCTTCCTAGCTATTTAACAATCATCTGTCTGTCTTTAAAAATTGTCTGCTCTGAGCCATTGCAATGAACTATACCCTCTATTAAGGCAGGAACCCAAAGGAGTATATTCCATATTTGGCCATAAGGAACTCATGGTTAGGTTAGGATCACTGGCCAATAAAGACATGAACCCCAGTCAGCATCAACAGTTCTCTAACACTGTCTGCACTGCGTGCCATGGGGTCAGGAGGAAGAGTCAGGCTGAGGTGTCCTGGATTTATCTGGAAAGGTGCACAGAGGAGGTGATGGCTGAGTTGTGAAGTCTGGATGCCGGACAGGAGTGTGTCAGGGAAAGAATTGCTGAGTAAAGAATCCAATCCACCAGCGAGCTGCTTTTCTTCATATGTCAATTAGTTTGTTTAGTTACTTTTTTGTGCTGGTAAAATATGGTGTTTGGAACAGATCATAATGATTGTAGGATGGGGTGGCATATTGTGAGAAGCCATGAACTAATATAATATAATATAATATAATATAATATAATATAATATTATATATATATTAGAAAGATTACCTATCTATATAAATGTCCTTCACAATCTTTTAATATAGATATAGGTATCTCTCTATAATATACATATACCACCTAGATATAGTTATATGTAGATGAATATATCCATAAGTATATAGATATCTATACAGATATATAGATATATAAAATCTAAGTGAGAGGTGATGGTGGCTTGTCATGAGAAATTCATATGGAAATTTAACACATATTTATAATTTGCAGATAAACTACTTAGGGGTCAGGAAGACCTAAAGGTCCCAGAGTTCAGGAGAAGGGAAATGACTTCTGATTTCATGGCTCCCTGGGGAAACTTTGAATAGAGCCACAGTTCCCTCTACAGCGTTCCTTCTTCGTCAGCCACCACACTCTACCCTGTGTCTGAAAACACTGGCCAAAACCAACTGTAGTAGCAGCAGACACACACCCAACAACAACAACCCACCTATGAAATGGAAGACATTCTACCACGTGGCCGAGCACAAGAAAATCGGCCCCTGGGAGATGGTGATGGATAAAAGCCTGTGCATCTTTCAGCTTCCTTTTCTCTGCTCTCACCAGTTTACCTTCTCTGGATAGTGTCTCATCACAGACAAAACACAAATGAGAAGCCATGAGTCAAGCAGAAGTGGTGAGTCAAGCCCTGACTTCATCTCCCACAACTTGGCCCTGTCACTCCTCTCCAGCCACGCTTCACCGCACTAGATACCTGCCTTCCTCGGGAATCAGCACCTGCTGCTCCCATCACCTGCAACACTCCTTCTGCAGCGTGGCTCATTCCCTCCTTTTTTTGGTTGCTAACCCTCACTCAAGACTATTTTCCCACTTGAGGGCTGGTGCATAAAAATTCATGCACTGGAATGGGGGGTCCCTCAGCCCGGCCTGCCCCCTCTGACAGTCTGGGAGCCCTCAGGGGCAGGAGGTGACCCGGCAATCAGGGGAAGGCGACACCCCATCACACCTCATCTGCTGCCACTGGCAGCACAAGCCTCAGCCAGCCCTGGTTACCTGAGCCTCGGGGGGCACTGGGCAGCTGGGCAGCTGCCATCCAAGGCTTGCCTGCACCTCAGGCCGGCCCTGGGCAGCTGGGGGGCTGTGGGGACTGGGGGACTCCGGAGGCAGGTGCACAGGGCAGGTCTTGCTTTGCTACGCGCCTGCCAACCCGGCAGGGCTGAGGGTACTGGGTGCTGCCATCTTGTGGCTGTGGGCGCCGCCATCTTTGAGGGCAGGGCAGTCAATTAGCATATTCTATCCTTATTGGCTGTGGGCACCGCCATCTTTAGGGCGGGTAGTCAATTAGCATATTCCCTCCTTATTGGCTGTGGGCGCTGCCATCTTTGCAACAGCATGAGGGTCAATTAGCATATTCCCTCTTTATTAGATAGGATTGTTTTTTAAGAGAGAGGGAAAGACAAAGTGAAACATCTATGTGAGAGAAATGCATGGAATGGCTGCCTCCTGTACAAGCCCCGTCCAGGGCCCAGGCCAGGGAGGACCCTGCAACCAAGGTACATGCCCTTGACCAGAATGGAACCCAGGACCCTTTGGTCCGCAGGCCAATGCTCTATCCACTGAGCAAAATTGGCTAGGGCTCATTCCCTCCTTTTGATTCTATGTTTTTGACAACATCACCTTTTCAGAAAATCCTTCTCAGTGAAGGGTTGGCCCCTCTGGCCATGATATCTAAAATTCTATCCTCCAGGCACTTCAAAATCCCAGCATCCTTGTTCTCCTCCTTAGCACGTATCACTCCCTGTCCTGTTATATCTCTCCCCTCCATCATTGTTCTCTTTGTCTCTATTCTGCTTTAGAACGTAAGCTCCATGAGTGCAGAATGTGTGTCTGCTGTGTTGAAGGCTCTATCTCCAGGACTCATATCAGAGCCAGACCTTGGTTGGCATTTGGGCAAGGAACTCATCCCCAGATCCATTTTCAGCCCTTCTCTGGCCTACTCTATGCCAGGGAGGTAGACTCCTGTGGATCCATCCTTAGATGGCTTGTGGGCACTTTCAGCCAACAGGGGGCACTGTAAAAAGAGTGTAAGAAGGGGGGAGAGAGAGGTCGTGGCATTTCTTCTCACCTCATCATCCATTCAGTCCTTCATCTCTGGCAGTAGCTACCTCCCTCCACAGCCAGAGCGACTGCCAGCTACTCTGTTTCTCTAAAAGCCATCTCTGCTCAAATCCCTTCCACTGTAAGGGTGCCATGACTTCCTGCGGCCCCTGCATCCTGGGTTCTGCATCTTCTCTAGATGTTTACTCAAAAGCCTGCCCACATATCACTAAGCAGAGCCTCCATTCAAATCTTTTCATTTGTGCCATCTGCTATGGGCTCTCTTTCCTGCCAGAACTCTGCCTGATAAAGAACTCAATAGGCACTCATTGAAAGATTGTTGAATGAACGAAAAGTCTTGGCATCCTTTGAAAACATGATTGATTGTGGCTTTGGTGCTGGCACTGCCATTGCAGAGACACTAAAGGAGAGAAGGGTAGAAGTCAGCAGTGGGAAGATAACGGGGAAATGTCTGGCCAGGCGTTGAATGTGTATACGTAATGCAATAGCCAATGGTTGCAAAGTAAAGAATTCAAGCCACCAGTGAGCTACTTCTCCTCATTACGCCAATCGATGTGTCTAGGAATTTTTTTATGGTGTTAGAAACAGAACGTAATGATTATAGAATGGGGTGGCAGAGTGTGAGAAGCAACTAACTCATTGTCCAATTCCAACTTGCTATTTGATTAATTTGCTTCACCATTCTACTCATTTGAAATGGACAGGATCTTCAAGGAGACATTGTATGTATAAAAATATGACTTATGTAAAGTGCTTATTATCACTGTGTGACACAGTATTTGCTCAATAAATGTTTGTTTCTTCCCTTCCTCATTTCCTTTCTTCTTTCTTACTGAACTGCCTCAAATAAAATGACAGAGAGACTTTCTTCTCCTAATATTTTAAAACTCCCTGATTAAAAAAAAAAATCTGTGCAGCCCTGGTGAGTAGCTCAATTAGTTGGAGCCAATATGCCAAGGTTGTGGGTTCAATCCCTGGTCAACCAACTATGCATAAATAAGTAGAACAAAAAATCAATATTTCTCTCTCTCTCTTTCTCAAATCAATTTAAATCTGTGCAATAGCAGTTCTCGTCAGGAGGCATTTACTACTTGGTGGACATTCAGACATTAAGTTACAAGAAAAAGAAAAGGATTCAGAGAGGCGACTCTCCCTACAAAAGGCCTCTAGAAAGGTCTGCCCCTCGCTGTGCAATCAAGTCGCTATGCTTGATTGCTTGGCAAGTTAAGCAATATTCCACAAGCATTTGTGTTACATGCCACTGGATCGGAATTGAGCCCATTTTGAGATCTTGAACAAGATAAATTGTTGCTTTTCTTGCCAAGGGGGAAACAGAGGGGCCTTCTTGCAAGATTATTGGTGTTAAATAGTTAGTTATGGCTTTAAAATTTACCACTTTATGTGCATGTTAAAACATATACACATATTTCCACTCCGACATACACTTTCCCCCTTGAACATGCTACAAAAGTAGTTTTGCTTCCAAAACATTTGACACACTACAGGATGGAATTACAGAACTGAATGCACTTTCTAACAAGATGCTGTGTTTAGAGCCACACCAATCCCGCAAGCCCACTCATGGGCAACAGCATCCCCAACCACCGTTGGGAGGGGGGGTGAGGAGGCTGTGCTGCACCAATTTCCTTGCATTTCCATGTCCTCTTTGTGCTAAAGCAATGGGAATCATCCAGGTTACAAATCTGCAATGACTGCTCTATCTATGCAGCCACCGAATGGAGCTGATATGATTGTAGAGACAAAACCAGTGCTGACATTAGAAGGCCCAGAAGGTGGTGGTGACATATTTCAATCACTTGCAAAACAACACAAAACAAAAGTGGGAAATTGGAACATCCCCAATCACAGCCTTCACTGGGCTCCGGCAAAAGTGTTTGCCACGTGAACCCAATCTTTCTGTCTTGAACCACAGCCTCTGGTGTCTTTCATTTGTTAAACACATCACATCAAGAGTCAGCAGGAGTCTGGCCAGCATGGCTCAGTGGTTGAGCATCGACTGACCTATGAAACAGGAGGTCACGGTTCGATTCCCAGTCTGGGGCACATGATCAGTTGCCTGTAGGAGGCAGCCGATCAATGATTCTCTCTCATCACTGATGTTTCTGTCTATCTCCCCCTCTCTATTCCGCTCTGAAATCAATACAAATATATTTTTAAATGTTTTTTTTTTTTAAAAAGAGCATGATAGGCCCTAACCGGTTTGGCTCAGTGGATAGAGTGTTGGCCTGAGGACTGAAGGGTCTCAGATTTGATTCTGGTCAAGGGCATGTACCTTGGTTGCGGGCACATCCCCAGTAGGGAGTGTGCAGGAGGCAGCCAATCAATGTTTCTCTCTCATCGATGTTTCTAATTCTCTATCCCTCTCCCTTCCTCTCTGCAAAAAATCAGTAAAATATATTTCAAAAGAGCATGATAGGAACTTCTGTGTGACACTAAACCCCACCTTAAGGGACAATGATCATCTATACAGAATACTTGCAGTCCCTATAGTATTTTATTGCACTCATGCATGTATGTGACTCTATTTAACCAAACTCTAAGCCATGGGAAGAAATGAACCATCATGTACTATCGCTAAGCCTTCCGCTCCACTCGTGTCTCTCACACACTAGCCTGTTAAAATCCTGTCTGTCATTTTACTCCTCTTCTGATAATTGTAGGTAAATGGCCCATTGGCTCTTGCAGAAAACTGGTCTGCAGTGATGGGAACAAAAACCTCTGCAGGGTTTCTGTTTTTTGATCTCTTTTTTGTTTGTTTTGTGTTTTTCCCAGTAGCGGGAATGGATTTGCTCTGCTTAACCACACTTTTCCTACTTACTCGGCATCTGAGCCATGTTTGGATTTACTGAGTAACTGGCTGGGTTTAAGGCTGCAACCTGAGAAACTGATCTTAGGAGTCCACTCAGAAGACTGAATGCCAACTTCAAGGGAATATCTAGAACTTTCTCCTGAGAGCCTCACTCCTGTGCAGAAATGCTGCACTACTGGCTCCAATAAGACTGAGACACAAATGGTTCATATTTTCAGAGAAACGCTTGAGTTGACATATGTCCTTCACCTGAGAGGCGTCCTACCTGGTGGAAGGGTTAAAAAGGGTCATAATGACGCCTCATTTTTTAACTGTATTATTGGAATATTGACTAATTACTTGTCCATGACATCTAAAAATAAATTTATTTATTTATTCATTCCTTCATTCCTTCATTTATTGTTAATCCTCACCTGAGGGTATTTTCTTTCCATTGATTTTCAGAGAGAGTGGAAGGAAGGGGAGAAGGGGATTGAATCTGCAACCCCGGTACCTGCCCTTGTCCAAGAATCCAACCATGACCCTTTGGTATGCAGGCCTACACTCCAACCACTGAGCCAGGCTGGCCAAAGCAAAAAAAAAATTCATGAATGAATAAATACAGAAATCCTTGAATGTCCTCATTATTTAATTTTTGAGTATTTTTGTTGGAAAAATTAGTTTGTGGTATTAATTGTGAGATCTTGATAAATTATAAAATATCTTTGCCATGTTCCCCACGTCTCTGAAAAAAAGTAGACACTACCGACACATGCAGAGGCGTACTAACATTCCAGAACAACCACCACCAAAAAGGTGCAAAATAAGAAGAGAAAGCTGAGGTTGGCCATTTCTCAATTCCTAGATGCATAAAAACCACATATAAACATAGGTTTAGGGGACAAGGTGTATTGATTGACACATGCTTTGGTACTTAGCATTCTTGGCAAATAAAGCAGTTGGTATGAAAATTCACTTATTTAATAAACAGGTGTTGAGATTGCTCTGCAACAAATGAGAGTATTTTACACACACACACAAGCACACACACGTTCCTTAAACCTTACACTATGCTTAGCATGAGATTTATACAGCCTGTTACGGTATAAAAATCATCTACTCCAGACATTGAGAGTTCTTTAGGCAAAAGTCATACCAGATGGTTATTAAACTGTACTCAATATACAACAAATCTTTGGCATCTGTTATGTATCTTTTTAATATCTGACTGACAAGATGATGTCTAAGGTACATCCCTGGCCTCCAGCAGTTTACAGTGGAGGCATATTAAAATCAACTACAAAAAAAGTTCATTGTAATATATACAAAACAAAGTTTCAAAGTTAAGAGAAGGGAGTAACCACCTCCTATAAGGGAAATGGGAGAGAGAAGACTATTTCATGTAGGAATAAATTTTAACTAGGAATTTGGATGGTGACTAGAAATTTGATGGTTAGGAGCAGAAGTAGGGTAAAGAAAAAGGGACAGCTGTTCCCCCCAAAATTAATAGCATAATTTAAAACCTGACAGCCTGTATGCACATTGAGAAGTACACTTATATGCTTCTGAAGGCGGCGCTTGTGGGGTTCATTCCTCACTGCAGCAGAGCCGAGCTTGTCCTATCTTACACAGGGCGGGATATGAATGTGAGAAGTCTGGTGCCTGAGCCCATGTGTTTAATTCCCACACTCTGTGGCCTCCCCTCAAGGTACAGGGCCTCACCCCAGACAGTGTCCCCAGTTCAACACTGTTGTTCCACCCATATTTTTTCCTGACAGGGAGCCATCACCTCAGCCACAACGTGACCCCTTCTTCAGTCCCTTTCCATCAAAACATGAGTAGTGCATTTCATTCCAAGAAGGTTCCCTCTACTGGGATCTTCTGGTGACTATTCACAGGAGACAAGATGACCTTAAATATCAGGCCATTACTGAGAAATCCCCTCTACAGACCTTTTCTCCAAAATTCCTTGTCGCCCGTCTCTAAGGTCTATTTATTTGTTCCCTTTGCAGAATATCACGAAGTATCTCTCTAAGCCTCGGTGGCAGGTGCTGCCCATGTCCTGCTCACACCCGCAGGCACTTATTATTTCAGTGCACGCTGCCAACTGCCATCTGCCAAGCACTGAGGATCCCCCCCCCACTTTTTTTGCCTATGGGCTTTCTCTTGCAGCTGGAGCAGGTTTTGCCACCCAACTGGTAAGGAGTAATTGACCCTAATTATCCTAAAGAAATAACATTAGAAAATGCAGCCAAAAGTATGCACAGAACTTAGAGAATTCACTGAACACTTCTTGGGCTCATGAAGAGACGGGATGTATGCTGGCAGCCTGACAAGGGCATAGTACCTAAGGTTTCTGGTCTCCGGGGATGGAGGTCTGAGCACTCGGTAGGGCAGGCAGCAGGCAGAAATGTGAGGTGCAGATGAGGGATAGCTAGCATGTATAGAGGAAAAGAAAGAAAATAAATACCCCTGCAGCCTTGAGACCAGTGGGAGCCAACTGTAGCTCACTCCACTATCCCACCTGTATTTCATTTATTAAACCGCCTCTGGCCACCTCCTTGAAGAGTCAACCCAGGGCAGAATGAAATTAACACAGGGCTCCGGGATCCTGAGTGGTGCAAGGGTTGGACTGTAGACTATTCTGGTGCCCATTGCCATCTCATCACCCTTCCCACTTCAGTGCCACAGCCAACACCTGCACGTCTTTGCCTGAGGGCTCTTGTCGCTTCTGGAAGGCATGCCGCTGCCAGGATGGAAAGCTGGAGTTGTCAGGGTATTAAGAACCCTGGGTATATTAGAGTCCACATATAAGTGATGTCATACAAATGTGTCTTTCTCTGTGTGACTTACCTCAATTAGGTACTAAAGGCCCATCCATGTTGTTACAAATGGCAGGATGTCCATTAAGTGTATGCTGTCACTTATATGTGGAATATAAAAAAGCCAAACTCAGGAAAACAGAGAATAAGGCAGTGGTTACCAGTGGTTGAGGCAGTTGGGGGGTGGGGGACAGAACAGAAGTTTAAAGGTACACACTTGCAATGAGTAGTAAATAAGCCCTATAGCTTTAATGCCCAGTATAGTAAGGAGAGGCAACAATATTGTATTATAATGATTATTTTTGCAAGAGACTAGAACTTAATTCTAACCACTAAAAATAAATGATAATTATGTATCGTGGTGTCGTTGCTATTTATCATTAAAATAGCAATCATATTACACCCTATATAATGTGTCCAATTAACATGTTTTATACCTTAAATTACACAATGTTATATGTCAAATATATTTCAATGAAAAAAAAAAAACAAGGAACAGTCCTCAATCAATATAACTGATTAGAGTCTGTTTATAGTTTCCCCAGTGGCCTCACTCTTCTTGGGGGCTGACTTGAGTCGTGTGCTTTGCACCAATGCCTCGTTTCCCCTGTGGCATTAATCTCCATTTATCCGCAGTCGTAACTGGCTCGGCAACACGCTCTTTACAGCCTGCCTCCCCTTCCTTGTCTCTCTTCCTCACCCTCTTACGGGTGTTTTCTGTCATCCCCCAAATAAAATACTTTCACTCAAATCCCTGACTTCGGCTCTGTCCAAATGAAGGGAGTCTGGCACTTGTCATCTGGTTATACTGTTGGCCGTTGCCCAGGCAATGGAGTAGATCTTGACTTCGGGTCAACAAGCCTCCCAGAAAATATGGACAGGAAGACAGAGGCTCATAATTTCCCTGGCAGGAGTTCCCTCCTCTCCTCTCGTTCACGGCCACCTGCGAAGCGGGCTGCGAGGCTGCTGCCGTCCATGGCCGGCTGCGGCCGGCAGAGCACTTAGCTCCTTATGAGAAATAACAGGCTATAGAAAGTAGGCATGCCACTATCGAGAATTGCATAGCTGTGCAAGCAGATGCAAACCATGAATATTATCCTTTCCTACATTTTTTTCATCCCCTACCTGTCACTCCATCCTTATGATACTTTATTTTTTTTTAAGTATGTTTTTATTGATTTTAGATACAGAGAATGTGGAAGGGAGGGAGGAAGGAAAGGAGGGAGGGTCATTGGCTGTCTTTTGCACACCCCCTACTGGAGATTGAGCCTGCAACCCGGGCATGGGCCCTGACCTGGAGTTGAACCAGTGACCTCCTGATGCTTAGGATGACGCTCAATCCACTGAGCAACACCAGCTGGGCCATCCTTATGATACTTTAAATAATAGTATGTATCAATACAGGAATCTGATCCACCAATTATGCCAATGGACTCAGCTTATCTCATTTGCTTGAAATGTAGGCATGCATTTAAGATCCTGAATCATGGTGGGTGAATGACAGCTCTAAGATCCTGAATCGTGTAATGAGCATGAATGGCAAAGGGTCTAGGTCTGACCCAAGCTGTATACATTCTGAGTCGGGACTGACCAACATAAGCTGGTAACTGAAACAGAAGCTCCAACCAGGCAACAGAAATGGAAAGCTCGCCTGAGAAGAGCCTGTTTCATTCTATGCCTCATCAAGAAAGAAAAGCTAAATCCTAGAGCAAGCATGTCAAACTCAAAGGCTAACACGGGCCAAATAAATGAGGCATGTGGCCCGAGCGCCGCGAGTTTAAGATGCTTGTCCTAGAGCCGTGGTCGGCAAACCGCGGCTCGCGAGCCACATGCGGCTCTCTGGCCCCTTGAGTGTGGCTCTTCCACAAAATACCACGTGCGGGCGCGCACGTACAGTGCGATTGAAACTTCGTGGCCCATGCGCAGAAGTCGGTATTTTGTGTAAGAGCCACACTGAAGGGGCCAAAGAGCCGCATGTGGCTCGCGAGCCACAGTTTGCCGACCACTGGTCTAGCGCACTGAGAGCAAGAAGTACAAAGCCCACCTGCAAGAGAGAGATGTGACTGCAGGTAGAGATTCAGGGACAGTCATCTCGTTTCTAACAGCTCCTCAGGGCCGACTTCCAGGCTCTTAGGTAGACCTGGTCGATTTCATTCCCTTGGATCTATAGATACTCAGTACCTTACAAAAATTGCCTCCCTTTGGCCTCATTTGAACTGAATAGATATTTCAGTTATTTTAAACCAAAAGAGCCTTGGTTATCCTGAGCGCATGCGACTCTTGCGCTCGGGCAGAATGGATGTTTAATGTACCCAGTTCAGTAGTTGGCCCACAGTATATCCTCAGTAAGTATCGGTCAGAAGAAACATGAATAAAAATGATCCATAAACTGCAGTAGACGCACCACGAAGCACAGGCCCTTTGCTCACTGTGAAAAGTCTTCCCACCCACAGTAAGTGGCTGCCTAGTGTTCATCCGAGGACCAGGCTGGAATGCTCGTGCCCCAGGTTTATTTTAATCAGTAATTGCCCACTCATTTAATCCATTTGAAAAACAGGCTTAACCACCTCTCCAATTATTGGTGTGTGTTTCTCCAGGATATGCAGTAGGGTATTAATTCACCTTGAAACATTTAGGCGTCTTTATCACTCTCAGATGTTCACACTCTCAGATGTTCATAGGGTCCGGGTGGCGGAGACGGAGGAAGTGAAGTTAAACGGGGAGACCAGAGAAAGGAGGTCTCCATCGCCCGCAGACCCAAAGCTTCATCAAACCCAATGGGAAGAGGAGAGTGTCCTGGGCTGTTGTTTCTTGAGATGCGCATTAAGGAGAGACTAAGTTTAGCCAATACTCAAGCCCCCATTGCGCTGGTTTTAGGGTTGTGGGGGTAACTGGTAACTCCCATTCCCCTCTGGCTGCTATGTGAGACGCCCCCCCCCCCCCCATGACAGCAATCTGTTGCTGTAAAAAGGTGAGACCGTCAGCCAGCACTAATTTGTAATCCAAACAGACTTGACGCTCCCTGACATTTATGGAAACCTCAGACCCCGCGCGCTGGTTTCAGTTTTCCTCCCTTCGCTCTGTTTTCACAGACAGACAAGTGCTTCGATTTAGGTTTAATAATGAGGAGAAATTTCTCCCTGGCCTCTGCTTGCTTGTGTTGGCTGCCATGGGGCTTGCAACAGACGGGTGGTTGGAGTTAATTACACGAAATGGTGAGAACATTATGTGACCCCACTGGGTCAGCCCCAGAGGCGGGTGTGCCTCCTTACAGACACAGGCTGAGGGAGGGTTTCCCCGGCTGGGCAGAAGCCATGGAGAGAGAGAGAGAGAGCGAGAGAGAGAGAGAGAGAGAGAGAGATCGATCTCCGCTCAAGGTCAAGGTCAAGACCAGAGACTCCATAAGGATGCTCGGAACTCTGGGTTCTCTTCTAAGCATAAAGAGAAATTAACAGAAACCCAGGGTGGCAGCAAGGCCCACGGACACGAGCCCTCTATCTAATAGAATCGCTCTCCAAGGGAGCCGTCAGCCTCATGGATGGCAGACACACCACATGCTTCTCCAGGAAAGAACAACACGAAGACTTCACCACAAACTTGACTCTGACAGGCCCAAGGGGGACTCCTGTCACATATTTGAGAGCCAGTAGCTCAGCACATACTTATTTAGCACCTGCCAATGTCCTTGCCATTGCCATTTCTAACGATGATGGTGACAAAGCTAACAGTATACTCAAGTTCTCATCTGAGGGATAATTGGGCATTTGTGATGCTCATGAAGAAACAATAACCAATGACTCAGGTGTGGTGGAGACTCATCTAGAAAGAGTTGCTGAGTCATCACAACAAGGCTTCCGGTGTACTAAAAACGATTTTTCTTGCGAGACTTGTGCTTTTTAGTTGCATGTCAATTCTATGCAAATCATTCAGAAGCTCATGGAAATCTCTAGACAGTCATGACTCACCCCATCTATCTGGTGACATTGACTTCATAAAACAGCATTTGCAATATCATGCTTTTAAAAGCCTGCCAGCGGAATGACTTAAAGTTACATTGTCAAATAATGTCTGGTCTACGACGCCATTTGTGACACCCATCAGAATACAAGGGAAAGAAGAGAAGAGCAGGTAGCGTCCCCAAAGGAAGTGGTCCAGACAATCCTTCATCCTTTTTCTATACCAGGGGTCCTCAAACTACGGCCCGCTGGCCACATGCAAATACAAATATTGTATTTGTTCCCGTTTTGTTTTTTTACTTCAAAATAAGATATGTGCAGTTTGCATAGGAATTTGTTCATAGACCTCCAATGGTCTGAGGGACAGTGAACTGGCTCCCTGTTTAAAAAGTTTGAGGACCCCTGTTCTATACTGTAGACATCCTCCTTTTTTTGTACTATATTGGTTATCATTTGTTCCCCCTTTTTGTCCATGGTCATAAATTATCAATTAAAAGAGAGGTGGCCTTATCCCCCAACGGTTTCTTGGTAATGCATCAGTTGGGAAACAATGAACTAGAATTGGGTTCTAATTTGGGTAAGGGCCCTGACTGCACCCCCATTCAAAGCATCATGATTCGCTCTGTTCAATGATCACTAGTTTTACCCAAGTCACATACACTTGGTTGCCATGGCATTATGTGAGTAAGCATGCATAGTTAGTGCAATTCATCTCCTCCCATGTGTAAACTACTCAAATTATGTACGCTTTGTGAATCAGCAACATCTTTCTCACTGAGGCAGTTCTGGAATGAGACTGAAATTACCCTGGGGTGCTTAAACCTTGTAAAATGATTACTACAATTCATAAATGAAGTTTGCTTTGCAAAATAGTTCTACAAAACAAGTGGGCAATGTGTATTTTCCCCAGTAAAAGATAATTAACATTGTTAGAGTATGCTATGAAAGTATAGGAATAAATGAGATGTAAGAGTTTAGTTATTGTTATATGGCAGTCAGCTATATGTAAATAAGGAGCAAATGTAGACATAAGCTATACTTAATAAAAGGGCTGACATATTTTTTACATGAAGAAGTGGCACTCATTGGAATGACAGCTTTCAGAACTGAAATGACGGTACCTGTAACACAGACTTCATTGCGACAGAGTCTGTGAGATAGCATCAAGGCATCAGGGAAATCTAGGACTGAACAATATGTAAAAAGCAAGGTTAGGCAACAAGAAGACAGGGGCAAAGATAAATTTAAAAAAAAATGTTATTTTAATCCCAAGGGCAGGATTTTAGGAAAAAAGTGGAAAAGCATTGCTTTCTATGGTAATGATTTCCTAGTCATTACCTATCTATCTATCAGTGGAGGGAGGGTCAGAAAATTTTCCTAAAGATTCAATGCTAAATCTGAATATTCAATTTTGTTGTTATTGTTGTTTGCTTCATTTTTGTTTATGACTTGTTGGTAATTTCCAAAAAGAAACCCCAGGGGAGGGATCCTCAGTAGAGGAAATAGTGAGGGGAAGACTGTGGGATGCCCATTCAGAAAACAGAGGAGTGTGGCTGGAGTGGACTGTGCGGGCCGGGGCTGGTCAGAACCTACTCAGAGCGCCATGGGGGCCACGCTGAGAACATGACATCTATCCTGTGTGCACAAGGAGGCACTGAGCAGCTGACCTGGGAGCACATGATGAGACTGGAACCTTAGAGAGGCACGAAGCGACTTTAGAAAGGACGGATCAGTGCTTAGACTGCGTTCGCAGAGACCAGCGGTGAGAAGGCAGTCAGTCTACCCAGCAGTGAACAGGGTCTCCACTGAGAAGTAGAGGAAAAGCACAGCCACTGGGCAAGCCAGCAGGTTCTAAATGCGGGACAACCGTGGGAGAGAGAGAGAGGGGGGAGGAGAGAGAAAAGCCTGCCATGACTTCTAGGCTTCTAATCTGAGGCAGAGAGGCTGGTGGAGATGAAGAAAATATGAAAAAACAAACATGTCCTAAGGAAAAACAGACCCGAGTTCAGATTTGATTGAATATGGTAAGTTTAAAGTTCCTATGGGCACCTTAGCTCAGGTATCACACACTTAATAAATATCAAAGCCAGGATCTAATATCGGTTCTATTGGAATCCAGACTGTGGTCTACTTATATGCCCTGCTCTCCCTACAGAAGCAACTAGGAAATAAAAGCATGTAATAAGTTATTATAAAACAGGTATGGGATATGCGTAGAGGCAAGAGTGGCTGGCTTCCAGGTATCTGTGGAGGCAGACTATTATCTATCAATTTATATTTTTGTTTTTAAGAGACTTTCTCTGATGTTACAGAAATAACTGCATGTGAGGTAATATCCTTACAAACAATTTGCAACCAAGGCAGATTTTCAACCTAGCCTTGTGTTGGAATTCCATTCTCTTTTCTTTACACAGCATGGAGCTGAGTGTAAAAAGCTCCTGGCAGAGACCCCCAAGGCTCATATTGGTAAAGATGAGGTTCATAAAAATCAGTGAAAATAGAAGCATTCACCAGATACAAGTATTCATTCCTGTGACAGAATTATATTTCTTAATACACCCCCATTTCAAGCAAGTGAATTTTATCTTTCACAAAGGATCTGTTGTAATGCCAACTTTTTTATCTTTTCAATGATAAGATTTAATGAAGACCTTGGAGATTTCATTGAGATGTAAAGATTTAAATGAGGACATAGACTTCCACATGAGGAGAGAGATTAGAATTTTAAGAAGCAAAAGAGGCTGAAAGATTTATGATAGCACTTAGAAACACAAGCCTTCAGACTGCGTGCCCAAGCATGACCAAAGAGCAGGTAATAACAGATCTCATTAGATGCTGTTTATTTAATTTAACATTATTCTGTCAGAGATGTTTTCCTTGCTGGTTAGAGCCCATTTTTCCCCAATAATTTAAATAACACCCAAATACACAGGAAATGTTTGTAATAACAGAAGGCTACAAATGCAAATTCAGAAAGTTACTAAATCATCCCAACTCAATATAATGTTTTAAAGCTATAGATTTAGGATTTCTGAATCTGTTCCTTTCTTTCCCCAAAAAAAGGAAATAAGTCAGACATGCTAGCTCAGAAAGAACCTTAAAAAGGGATTCCACCATGGAGGACTCTAAGTCTCACCATTATTTTTTCTCCTTGTATTTATCTTCTTTTTCCTTTCCATTGCTACCACACACACACACACCACACACAAATCTTCTCTTTTTAGTGTCTAATTAATGTTCCAATGAATTATATGTTTACATTTGAGATTAAAGGAACATCAGGATGGAACTCACAGAACAAGATAAGCCAATATTAATACTTTTTATAGAAACAAGTATCTTAAATATTCAGCTAAAAAAATTAAAGATGACCTTGGAAAGACCACACCACCTATCTGCCCACTTAGTTTTCTGCTTATGTCACTTCCATCTTCACCCAAAAATGGGTTCTAAAAATGTCACATTTCTTAGGTTTCTATAGTTTTTAAATATAATTACTAACTCATTATTAAAATAATATAATTTAACCTTAGCAAAGCTAGCTTTTATTAGGCATTATTAAAACTAAAATAGTCAGGGAAAGGAATTAAATTTTCCTCTGTAATACTGATATTATCTCCAATATGAATATAGAAGTAATAAAAATTGTTGAGCTGAAAATATCGCTCTATGATGAAAACTTCTGAGCACAATGCTAACAGATTGACAGTGTCAGGAAAACCTTTATGAAATTAAGCGAATGACCTGCCATAATCTATGTTTTGATGTTGATAATGTGGTCTCAAATCTTCTTATAAAATATGTCTTCAGAGATTAAGGATTCATGATTCAGTCGCTCAGATGGTTCAAAGATATGACATCACCTGCAAGGCATAGCTCAGGAACTAAGTTACTCCGACTGGAGAACAAAGGTTTAGGAAAAAGTTGTCAGCGAAGCATGGGAGGTAACCAGGAGAGCCCTGAGGATGTTGGAATCACCTAGAAAAGACACACAGTTTGGCCTGATTCAATACTACAATTTACCTTCATCCTCAAAATACTATAAATGATTGCTTATTCTTGGAGGTGAAATAGTAAGATTTTAAAATTCTCCATTATTTTCTTGGAACTTTTAGCCAAAGATACATATATCTACTTCCTCTTCAGAGTCTACTTTTCCCGACTGCATGGTGTCCTCTGATGCCATTGTTCTTCTACTCACACAGATCTGCTTATTTTTGACACGTCCTCTGTCCCATCCTCTAATATTCTCAACTTTTAGGTACATGAACACTAGCATCTGAGTTAGTACAGGGATTGAAAAACTTCTTTTGCTAAATCAACAAAGAGTAAATAATTTAGTCTTTGTGGGCCATATAGTCTTGGTCACAACACTCAACTCTGCTGTTGTATAGCACAAAAGTAACCATAGATAATATGTAAATGAATGATGAGACTGTGTTCTGATAAAACGTTAGTTATAAAAACAGGCAACAGGCACATTTGGTCCAAGGGGCTGTACTTTGCCATCTGCTGAACTTTACCCGTCCCCCACACACTTGCTGTTATACCCACCTAACCTCTCATTAATTCTCACGTACATCACTCTGCTCTCTGCTCCCCTCTCATTTCCTGTCCCTCCCCAGCCAACGTGTCCCTAACCATGTTGTCATAGGAATGAATCTTCTTTAAGTGTAACTCACTCATCTTGTTACCTAATGGAAAAAGCCTTCTGTGAGCCTCAATTATCTATAAAACTGAGCTGCAAGTCCTTGCCAAATAACGTATCAACCTAGTTTCATGCCTCATCCCTGACACATAAAGGTGATGCCTGTTTTTCAAATAGTCCTGCTGCTTCTTGCAATTACCCTTTTCTTATACTTTCTTTTCTGCTTGGAATGTTACTCTCCCTACTTATTCTTATAACTCAAGGCCTTCACTCCCCTATCAACCACTCATGACTTACCCTTTGTATTATCTACAGGAGAGACCTACAATGACGCATGGAGAAGGGACTGCCCTGGAAATAAAATCTGAGATTAAAAAGGAGCCAAGAAGAGGATTTTGGAAATAATAGGGGAGAGAAAGGAATTGGTGTAAGAGACAACAAAGAGAACTAAGAAAGATAGAAGGAGAATTAAGGAAGCACTGCATATTAAATTAACATATAGGTAAATCACCATGTCTTATATTCAAGTATTATTTCATTAAATTAATACACTTAATTTAAACTATTCTAATACTAGTGATTCAAGTTGATTCCCATTCTGTTGTAAGTAACAATGTGAATAAGTCTATTTATTTATCTAACAAATATTTGAATAATTACTCAGTGACTACCGTGTGTCAGTCACTGTGCAGTCATCTATGTGATTGACAGTTCTTCTTAGTAATCTGTTATCCTGGAAATAACCCCCGAAGAAGGGCTTTTCCTCCAATGCCTAAAGCCACACTCACAATGGGCATATTTCACCACAGGGTTGACTCACGCTGAGAACCCAATGGTGAGAACACAGACAGACCTGACCTGTGGGAAAGTGAGGAGAACTCGTTGAGAAAAAGACCCAGAAGATGGTAATCAGGGTATGTTAATCTTTGCGTTTTAGGTGCTCCAGGGTAGAATCAGAGAACCTATATATACAATGTGCTCAGTATTACTGCAGAATATAACAAGATAGCATTGTCTCGTTCACAGGGAAAAGTCCCAACTCCACAGCTTTTTAAGATTAAATGCTTCAGGAAGTGAAACAGGGCTGATTTGCAAATGGAGATTGTTGATTTATCTTGGAGACATGTCTATATCTCAATTTCCCTGATGTTACATTAAGTACCAGTGATAAAGAAAAGCTTTGGGCTTGAGAACCATTTTGGTAATGGAGGAAAGCTTATCTAAATTAAAGAAATTTGGGGAAACAAGGTAATGTGTTCCTCTAAGACAGTGGTTCTCAACCTTCTGGCCCTTTAAATACAGTTCC
The DNA here is from genome assembly GCF_000147115.1 of Myotis lucifugus. Taxonomy (NCBI): domain Eukaryota; kingdom Metazoa; phylum Chordata; class Mammalia; order Chiroptera; family Vespertilionidae; genus Myotis; species Myotis lucifugus. The sequence goes on along the minus strand of NW_005871194.1, from coordinate 1,045,930 downwards.
TCATGTTGTGACCCAACCATAAAATTATTTTCATTGCTACTTCATAACTGTAATGTTGCTACTGTTATGAATCGCAATGTAAATATCTGATATGTAGGATGGTCTTAGGTGACCCCTGTGAAAGGGTCGTTCGACTGTCAAAGGGGTCGCGACCCACAGGTTGAGAACCGCCGCTCTAAGTACAAATGTCAGTGACAGAGCCCTGACTTCAGCTGACATAACAGGAACAACTTCCTCACTAGCAACAAAGCTGCCCGGGTATTTCATAGCGGCCAAGCTTTCGCTCAGATCGTCACATCTTGCAGTTCATCTTTCCTCTATCACATCTATCACACTGATCCTGCATTCTTCCGGATGAGTGGGTAAAGAAGATGAGTTACAATAGACGGTGGAATGTTATTCAGCCATGAGAAAAATGGAAATCCTGCCATTTGTGACGTTTTGGATGGACCTTGGGGGCATTACGCTAAGTGAATTAACCAAGACAAAGACAAGTACTGCATGGTATCACCTATATGTGGAATCTAAATAAAAAGTCAAACTCATGGAAACGAAAGGGCTGACGAATAATTCCATATCCAGCAAAACTATTCTTAAAAAATGAAGGTCCAAGTAGAAATTAACAGAATTTGTTGGTAGCAGCTCTGTGCCACAAGACATACTAAAGGAAATTTGTCAGACTGAAGAGAAACACTAGTTTACATCCCAGATATACAAGAAATGGTAAATAAATCTGTAAATATAAAATACTGGTGTCTGCATATGCTAATTTTTGCTTTTCTTAATTTCTTTACAAGACATATGACTCTCTGAAGCAAACACTAATTTTAAAAATTAGAGCAAACACTTTATTATTGGGTTTATCCTGTTTATAGGTGTGCTGCAGCTATAAAAACAATCTCTTAAAATTTGGATGAGTGAACTATTCTAACATAGATTTCCCATCCTTTGCTGGAAATACGTCAGTATTAACTCAAAGCACACTGGCATAAGTCAAAGATGCATGCCGCATACCATACAGCATCCATTAAAATAATACCAGGAAGAAATATAAGTAGAAATTTTATAGATGAATTAAAATGGTAAAGATGTATGTGTGTGTGTATGTGTGTATGTATATCTATATATCTATATCTCTATATCTCTATATCTATATCTATATCTATATCTATATCTATATCTATATCTATATATATATATGGTTTAGGATTTCACTTATAGGAAGTTCAAAGAAAGGCAAAACAATGGTGACAGAGAATGAATCAGGAACTTCCTAGACCAGTGATGGCGAACCTTTTGAGCTCGGCGTGTCAGCATTTTTAAAAACCCTAACTTAACACTGGTGCCGTGTCACATATAGAAAATTTTTGATATTTGCAACCATAGTAAAACAAAAGATTTATATTTTTGATATTTATTTTATATATTTAAATGTCAGGATTTCACTTATAGGAAGTTCAAAGAAAGGCAAAACAATGGTGACAGAGAATGAATCAGGGACTTCCTAGACTCTTAGACTCTGTGTCAGTGAATGACAGCAGAAGAACATGTGGGCAAATGGAGGGAAGTGGTCACACTAGCAGTGACTTAAATAGTGTCAATAGCAGGAGGAACAAGCATAGAAACGGTGGCAGAACTTTTATAAAAGGACAGCAGGCAACACATAAATGCTTCACATATATACCCCCTCGATTCCTTGAAATCCTCTGCCTATTCCTCACCATCACTTGCTTTCCGACTTGGTAACCCATCCACTCTTTGGCTTTCTGACAGAACACATGGAAGAGGTCAGCTGGCGTGTCAGGGAAACCCTCCACGCCACCTCCCCTGCTGCAGGGAAATCTATCCTAATGTGTGCAGCTCCTCTGGTGAACCTGCTCAGTGTGCATGGGCAGTTCAGCTTTGTGGACAGCAAGGCAGTCATGGAAAGGAAACACTCATCGGGTCATACTGCTGCTTCATCCCTAAGACTCTCACCAGGAAACACTGCAGCAACATGCTCCCTGGTGGGCCTGTGCCGGTTGGTTGTGCGTTACTTTGTTTTCCGATAGAACAATGCTGTTTTTGGTTTGGGCACCGTATTGCCCGGGGAGGAAAGGGAAATGTCTGTTATTGCTTGCTAAACATCTACCCTGTAACCAGCCAAACCACAGGAGTTAATCTCCAGTCGGGGAGCTAACTTCTCAAGGAAGGAGTCCTCAGGCTTGCATTCCTTCGATCATGGCCTCCCAGGTCTCCACGTTTTTCCATCTACCTTCTCTGTGTGCTTCATTACGGAGAACCTCCTTTCAGCTTTGGTGCTCTCACAATCTAGGTGTTTTACTTTGAATTTCCTTTAAAAGGAGAAATGAGCACCGGTTTTGTGAATAGTGCCACGTAGATTGGGGTCAGACCACACATTTTTGAGGTCTGTTTTCTAATTGGTTTTGCCTTTTCCTGTGTGTTGTTTCTGCTTGCCTCATTCTTAAAGTAGCTTTCATTATATATTTATTCATTCTTCCAATAAATCTTTTGGATAGAGAGTTAGAAACATCGATGAGAGAGAAACATCGACCAGCTGCCTCCTGCACATCTCCTATCCAATGTAGAGTCTGCCCATCTGAGCACCAGAAGCAAATGGATAGATCGAACTTTTAAATGGGGTAACTGAAAAGAGTTTGACTGAGCCAAACCGGTTTTGGCAGCTTGCCTCATTCTTAAAGTAGCTTTCATTATATATTTATTCATTCTTCCAATAAATCTTTTAAACTACTGTCTATAGACAGTTTTTAAGGCACTAAGGAAATAAAGGTAGGATTCTTAAGTCCAACGCCTTAACCATTCGGCCATCCCGGTAAAGGTAGGATTCTTATCTTTAAATAACCTGCAGTCCAATGTAGAGTCTGCCCATGAGAGCACCAGAAGCAAATGGATAGATCGAACATTTAAATGGGGTAACTGAAAAGAGTTTGATGAGGACACTCTTTACAAAGGATTAACAGAAACCACAAAGGCATGATAAGCACCCCACAGAGAGGAAGATCAAAGATCTATTCCCGTTGCTAAGACTGAAGGAACAGGGTTGTTCGTGTACGGTAGGATTGTACATGTACTATACATGACGAGACATACACTATAGGAAGAGAGGGATGCTACCTCCTTAGGTGGGGAAACACAGCCACTGACAACGTGTGGCCGGCATAAAGGGAACTGGCAAATGAACGATCTCACCTTCATCCCAACTCCCCATCTCCTGCCAGTGACTCCCATTGATCAAAAACTGGAGGTGAGGGAGCTTGGTTGATGGAGTCAATATATGTGAGTGCCTTAAACAAAGAGGTGGGAACAAGAAAAACAGAATGAATCTGAAGGAACCAATCAGAAAACATCCAGAATGCAGACATATCTGACAATGAAAATTTGTCATCAAATCGGCTTTAAAAAAAGATTGATATAACTTCTTATATATATAAAACCTAATTAACTGATCTATCTATCTATGATACATTTTTTATTAGTAGAGTAACAACAACAACAAAACAAGGCATAACCACCAATGTACAAAATCAGAGACAGCAAGAAAGCTGATAGGATTCTATTATTTCTAAAATAATCACTTTCATAGAACATGCCACATTCACAGTTGTTCTGTTTTTCAAGCTCTATCCTCATTCCAATTTTAATTTACTAAATACTAAATACACATTAAAAGAGGATGAAAAGAGAAAGGAGGAGACAGGCAGTCAAAATGAGACAGAGAAAAGAGAAGAGAGATGCAGAGGGAAAGACAGCAACAGAAGGGAAATATGTTGTGCAAGTGTAGATAATGTTGATTAACCCTACCCAGATCAGAAGGTCATATCTGTAGAGAAATCTGAAGTTCAGGCAAACAGCAAACCATTTTGCCTCCTCTACTTCTGCCTTTTCTTTTCAGGATGTTGTTACCAAGTTTCTGCCTGTCTCTTTCTCTTCTTGCTCTACCCATTATCATCCCACCATGTATTCTGAATATCATCTTCATTTCATCATATTTCCATATCTCTATATTATATTTAACCTTTATCTTTTCCCCATGATTAAGACCCATACAGGCACAATGTTATTGGATATTTCCACTTGGATATTACCTCAAATTTAATGTATTTAAAATAAAATCTGTCATCTATATGATCAACCTTCACCACTTTTCTAAGCCAAAAACAAAGCATCATCAATGAATAGACTTTACCCCTCATTTTCACATTTATCTCCAATCACGTGTTGATCCTTTAGGGTTTCTACAGGTTCTCAGACCCCCATGCTTTCTCCTGCCTTCCAGCATCTGTAATTCTGTTCACTCTTGTCCTTTCCACCCTCCCTCACGCTTCCCCAACCTTATATTTATCAGGGGTAATTCCAACTCAAACTTTGGGGTTCATCCTAAACCTCCCATAACCTTCCAAGTCTGATTTGAACAACCCTCTTAGGTGATCTTAATGTGGCATCTCAAATTCCTTTTATGGTAAAATTTAATACTATATTATAATGACTTTGTTTTGCATACATCTTCTTTACTAGATGAAATCTCCAGGAAGAATGGGGTTATATTTATTTTGTCCTCCCAGGTATCCTTAGTCCCTAGCATTATGTCTGGGTCAGCAAAGACCTGCAATAAATAGTACTTGAATGAAACTATGTTATTTGGTTTGTTTTTACTGTTTTGTTGTTTTTCTTTTTTAGCATTTAGTTATTACACCCAAACCTAGAGTCCTATTTTTAATGTACAAAGCATTTTCCTAATTTGTCTTTATGCAAAATAATTTCTAAGGCCCTTTCCAGTTGGAAACCAAGCTCCGTGTTAGTGAATTCTTCACTGTTGGGCATATTAAGTTGAACTGAATCAGAGACCTGTTTCTTCAGCCCTTGTAAGCTTCAGTTGTGAATATCCCTATGACACAGTTCTGCTCATCAAAGTCTACCCTTTCCAGGTATGAGGCTGATTCACAGGAAAATCTCCCAAACAAAGGAAATCTCCCGACAGTATTGGTCTCTATCTCAGAACCAATGTCTGATCTAAAAGTCTGAGGATGAGGCTGCTGAAGGGGTGATGTTCTAACAGCAAAGTGTACCCTTACATTTGTTTTGAAGGCACCTCCGCTGACGCCTCTCACTTATGCTCTGGCTTTCTCCAGAGGTGCAAAGACTGACAAATCCCCGGTGACCTCTTGAAAGAGCAAAACATCGCTTCTGAGAGAAATGCATGTTGAAGTGAGGCCGTGGCAATACTGGGCACCAGGACAAATGAGCCTACCCTGAAAAGTCACTGGGGAACACAGGACAGCTCAACCATGTGCTGCCTGAACAAGCTGGAACTTGGGCTATGTTTGACTATTGATTCATTCTCTGGCATTACCACCTGTAAGAATCTTTGCCTCTCTTTAACCTTCGCTGAAGCCACAAACATTGTCTGATCTTGCTGGCACCTGGGCTGCACTCAGAATGATGAATGCAGAAGCGTTGGAGAGGTAAGAAAGGAACGATACCCATAATCTGAAACTGACGCAAGGAATGGCCATGATTCACCTTGAAGATGGGGCGAGCACAGGGCCAGCTAGCAGCCTGCACATCTCACGTCCACTGCTACCACGAAGGAATTCAAAGCTGCCTGCCTGAGTGAAGAGGGCATAACAAGCAGATTTAGGTTCTAATATCCACTCAAGGCATTTTCTTTGTTTTGTTTGTTGTTTTTGGTGGCAGAGGAGGAATACAATGGGCTCAGTTCCTCTCAAATTGACCTTAACTCATATGTTAATGAACTGAACTATTTAATCAATTAGCTCATATCTATTGGGTACCTCCCAGGGGAAGGTACAACAGGAAAGCCTAATTTATAACAAATTATTAAGCATGACCACAGTCTCTAGAGCTCAGTGTTTGGTAGTTCTCTGTTGCTATCTGATCAAAATTTAGGTAGAGGCAATTGATGAGAGGAAGAATCCAGGGTGGTGATCCTCAGCCCCTGCCGCTCACAGGCCACTCTGCAGAGGACTCCTTCTTAAATCCTCTGCCCCAGATACCAGATTCCGTATATCTGGAGTGAAGTTCACAAACCTCCATGTCAAAGCCCTCTTGAAAGCCTAATGTAAGAGGTGTGTCTATTCTTCCATATTCTAGAACCCATAAGCCTCTATATCAAATCAAATTTAAAAAAAATGTGCTGTTCTCTATTACTTTAGGTATTACAGAAGTACCATCTTAAGTTAATATATGTTAATTAGCATATATATTACTGCCTATATGCATCTGCATATATATTTGCATATATATATCTTTGCGGAGACAAATAGTTCTCCATATATCTGCCCAACTCATTATTAAATACTATATAATTTCCACTATGACAAGTTATGCAATGGTTTAGTGCCACAAAGCAGTATATCTCTCTCTCGGAGAGTTATCTGGTATGTAACTAGAACATGCGATGTAAAGTGATGAAATTTAAGCTCATGAGCAATCATTTCTTTATTTGGGGGATGGCTATATTTCCCAAATGCTATTTATTAATTGGCTCTTTAATTTTATGATTCTATTGTATACATGCTTTTAATGATACACCTTTTACATTTTCTTTGGAAACAAATGTGGTGTTGATTATAAATGCATACATGTGGGTAGAGGTGAATCAGCCAGTGTGAGAGAAATGTTGGGAGCGAATTCCAGTTCAGTCATCGCATGCCAGGCTAACCCGATCTGCTACTTTGATAGTATCTTGAAATTCATAAATAGCCCTAACCGGTTTGGCTCAGTGGATAGAGCGTCAGCCTGCGGACTCAAGGGTCCCAGGTTCGATTCCGGTCAAGGGCATGTACCTTGGTTGCGGGCACATCCCCAATAGGGGGTATGCAGGAGGCAGCTGATCGATGTTTCTCTCTCATCGATGTTTCTAACTCTCTATCCCTCTCCCCTCCTCTCTGTAAAAACTCAATAAAATATATTTAAAAAACCCTCATAAATATTGGAAAATTTGTATAACTCAACTTTTACTAAGTGCTCTGTCTTCCAGAGTCTCACTTTCCTTTAACAAATAAAGAGCAAAACTATGAGACCACATCCTCTATGACCTCAGTGTGTCCAGGGCCTTTGAAACAATGGCAGAGGGTCCCTAAAAACTACTTCAATGTCCTGAAGGCTGTTTTCCACCTCTGATTCCAGACTTTGTCCTGGACTTCCCAGCCAGTAGTCCTCTCAACACTCTCATGCAACTGCCACTGTCTTTGGCTGCTCCCCATATTTTAAAAAATATATAACAATATTATATCTATACTTCAGAGAGGAAGAGACAGAGAGAGATAGAAACATCAACGATAAGAGAGAATCACTGATAGGCTGCCTCCTGCATGCTCCCTACTGGGGATTGAGCCCGCAACCTGGGCATGTTCCCTGACCTGGCATTGAACCGTGACCTCCTGGTTCATAGGTTGATGCTCAACCACTGAGCCATGCTGGCCAGGCTGAGTTGGTTTCTGAACCTTAACCCAACTTGAGGACAAAGTGTGGAAGTGTCTGTGGGCATGTGTGCCATGCTGATCGCTGATCGACTGAGCTATGGTATGACTCAGCAAGTCCCAGAGGTCTGGGCAGCGCGCGCGCACACACATACACCTCCAAGGGTCTGGGTCAGACAGGGAGAGACAGAGTTACAGAACTTGAACTAGCTAAGATCGTTCATGCCTAAACACCAGGGAGAGCATCCCCTACGGATTCCTGGAAAGAACGGGAGAGAATTTGCTGAATGTTTTGACAGGGCTTTGCAGGGAACCACAGGTCACATTGCACGTAGGAGGGCATACTTGGTATTTTATGTAAATGTGCCCCTAGTCGTGTCCTTAGGCTGGTGTGGTCTGAAGAAACAATAGTTGCATAGTTTGTACCGACTCTAGCAAAATCTTAGCGATTGTTTTCTGCAGACAGTCATAGATAGGGCAGCAGGAGCCTGTGAGTGTTACATGTAGTCACGCCAAGTTGGAAAATGGTGTCTGAAGAGGGCTGATTAACAACTTTTTACCCCTCTGTCAGAGATTCTCTAAGAATCCATCCCAGGATGCTCCCCTGGTTCTGGCTTTTCAACAGCTTTCTTATTGATCTGGACTAAATGCATGCATTGTGTACATTTGTGCGTGTGTGTGTGTGTGTGTGTGTGTGTGTGTGTGTGTTTACTCTAGCAGCATCATTATCTAATTTGCTAATAACACAAATCTGGAAGGGGCATTTTACCCCATAACTGACCCAAAGATTTCATATAAGCTCACGAACTTAGAACATTGACTCGACACTTAAAAGAGGAAATCACATGGAGACAAATACAAGTATTGTTTGTTTTGTTTTTTTTCCTTTGACGAATTACCCAATCATGATGTGGTAGAAAGAGCACTGTGGCGGGAACCTGTTCCAGCCCTTGCCGTGCCATTAAGTTCGGTCCATTTAGACCAATGAGATCCTGAGTGACACTGTAAATCCCTTATCTGTCCTATGACCTGCCTTGGAGCTGTTCATCTTTTCAACCCCTTAAGACTACACTGTGAGTGTGAAGCTTGTCTGGGGGAGAGGCACAGGGTGTGGATTAAACCAATGTCAATCTTAGGCCTAATGTGGCAACATAAATGTGAAAGCTACTTCAACCCTCTGAGCGTGTTTCCTCATCTGCAGCATTGGAAATCGTAACTATTTTACAGAGTCTGAGTTAGTACAAAATAAGGGAATGCATATGAAGGCCCAGATGAAAGATTGACACATATAGTACAAAATACATCATACGTTCATTCTCTTGTCTCGTTTTCCTACTTCGTAGTCTTATTAAAGAAAGGAAGGAAGGAAGAAGGAAAGAAAGATAGATAGGTTTAGGGAGAATTTTCATTGTTCAGGAATTTAAATGAGCTAACAATATAATGTTCATTGCCCCAAATCCTAACATCAATTATTGTTTCCAGCTCAGAAGAAGAGTTCTCTGGTGATTTTTATCTCAACCAGGTGCTCATATTTTAAGATGAACCTTAACAAATCAGTGCTTTAGTAAAAGGAGCATTTATCCTATGGGGAGAAGGGAGAGCTGTGGAAAGTACAAAATACAAAGAGTCACTGAAGAAAAGAAAATGCACTGTCCCACGGAGAGGCACACACAGGGTAGAGGAAGACTGACAGGTTTACAGAATTCTTTTTCAATCTCCCCTGGTCCATGACACTGAGGAGGCAGCAGCCGGGCTCCGTGCGGCCGCCCGAGGGAGCCAAACTAGAACCAAGTAATATCTGACGGGGGCTGGGGAGGCGGCTTTCCGCTTCACACAGAATAGACATTGCATCCACTAGGTAGGCCTAGTGTTGGGAGGGCTGCCCCGTGGCTCAGTGACTCCCATACCACCACAGACCTCGAGAAGTTAAACCTGCCCTTTAATCAACATGGTAGGAGAAAAAATTTACATTGGGTTAGAGGCTGAACGTCCTGATACTTAGACTTCCTTGTAACCATGAGGCTCTAATTCCAAGAAGGAAGTGGGTTGACAAGGATTACCTTCTGCAAACCAGTTTCATCAGATCTGCTATGTTATGACCTGAACCATAAAGGCGTTCTGTGCAAACAACCAGGCAGACTCCCTCCCAGCACAAGAATTTCCCCCAAGGAATTCTCTGATGCTGGCGCCTTTGGAGACTGTGCTTTGGCAACATCCACGGGCCTGGAGCACAGGTATCCAGGCCCCATCTGGTTCTTTTTTCTTTCTTTTTTCTTTTTTTTTCTTTATTGATGAAGGTATTACATATGTGTCCTTACCCCCCATTGTCCCCCTACCCCCCACCCCTCATAGCCTCACCCCCCTGGTGTCTGTGTCCATCGGTTAGGCTTCTATGCATGCATACAAGTCCTCTGGTTGACCCTCCTTGCCCTCACACTTTTCCTTTAGCCAGCACGCACTGCTTGGCTTTATTCCTTAGCTTGAGTTGCTGTATATTTATCCAGATTTTCAACTCCCTGATCCTCCTACTCTCATCTCCAACTTTATGGCGCTGAAGTGCTTACCCAGTGTGGGCACAATTACTTACATATAGCTTTTGGCTCTGGCTTCAACCACAGACGTTGAGTTATTATTTTTTTTTATTGTCGTGTCGTTAAGAATGACAGAGGAATGTGGCCAGGGCTGAGAAATTTGGGCAGTTAAACATACATTTTGAGATCTCCGTATTTTGTTTGTTTGTTTATTTGACCACAGCTAGAGATAAAAGCATTTGAGAAAACGGAAAGTTCACGGCCTGGACTGTGATAGCTCCCTCTGTCATCAATGCACATCTTGGAGCTTCTAATTATATGACGTGTTCAAATGTGCCTCGTTTTTACAAAACTCGAGGTGCCTAAGAGGGCTCCCACCAATCTCCATTTCCTGATAGTCACACTTTTTAGACTCCACTCCCCTTTAGCGTGGTCAGGACCTAGTGACTGGCTTCTGATAAACAGAATATGATAGCAGCGATGAGAAGTCACCCCTGGGATTATGTTAGAAAATTTTCTCTCTTTCTCTCTCTCATTTTGATGAAGCAAACTGACAGCCCACATAGTATAGCAATGAGGCCAGGCTCCACCTGAAAAGCCAGCAAGGGACTGAGACCTTCTATCCAACAACCAATGAAGAACTGAATGTTGCCAAACAACTGTGAACTTGGAAGTGGATCTTTCCGCCATTTCCCTTTCAGATGAGACCGAGCAGCAGCGCAGCACCCTACTGGGCATGCCTGGCTTCCTCACCCATAGAAACCATGAGATACTAAGTGTGTGGTTTGAAGTGGCTAAGTTTGGGGCTAATAAGCTATGCCAGTGGTTCTCAACCTTCTGGCCCTTTAAATACAGTTCCTCATGTTGTGACCCAACCACAAAATTATTTTCGTTGCTACTTCATAACTGTAATGTTGCTACTGTTATGAATCGTCATGTAAATATCTGATATGCAGGATGGTCTTAGGTGACCCCTGTGAAAGGGTCATTCGACTGCCAAAGGGGTCGTGACCCACAGGTTGAGAACTGCTGAGCTATGCAGAAATAGATAACTAATACACTTGTGATCCTATATAATAAAAGCCTAATATGCAAATTGTCCCCTCGACTGGGAGTTCGACCAGGGTGTGGGGCAGGCTGGCCAGCCAACCGCCCTGGGCCCCTTCCTCCCTGCCGCCGGCCCACCCCAGCCGGCAGTGGCGGCAGCAGGAAGCCAGGGGAAGGGAGGCCCTGGCCAGTAGCCGGCAACCACTAGGGACCTTACCCATGCATGAATTTCGTGCACTGGGCCTCTTGTAGTAGATAAGAATCCAAGCCTAGGATACAAAGAATTTAGGTGGAACTTATTTATGCTGCTACAGAATCCTCTCCAAGGGTCCTCTTAAACTCAGTGCCTTGGAAGAAATTAAGTACTATGTATCTTTAACTATGAGAAGTAGAAATATTAAGAGTTCAAAGACAAAATTCATTATTTATTAAATATTAACAGGAAGGTACAAAGCATCTTTGTAAGCTTCATGTCTATCAGTCAGAGCTCATGAAAAAAAAGGAACCAATAGGAGGCATAGATTAAAAGACTCCCTGAAATGAATGAGCTTACACAATTACAGGGGCTGGCTAGGCGAGTCTGAAATCTGTAGGAGAAGCTGCAAGAAGGGCAGGCTGAACTCTCAGGTACAGACCGAAGCTGCCATCCACGGGTACAATCAAGCCCACCAGGATTATCTCAAAGACTCTCTCTGACTTAAAGTCAGCTGTTTATGGGCTTTATTCACATCCGCAAAATACGGCCACAGATACACCTAGACACTAATATATGTGACCGGATAACCAAAGAGTATGCAAAACTGGCCATCACTTCATGTCATTCAAACTTGACATATATACTGACCACAGATCATTTAAATAAAAAAGGGAAATGTGATTAATAAAAGTTTTAAAAGGAAATGACATTCTAGTGACTCTTTCCTGTGATAATTAAAGCAGATGTTTTGTTTTAATCCTAGTGGAGAGACATATCTATTTGAAAAGTGCACATAAATAAACCAGTTCTATAACTGGCTTAAAATATGGCTTTTGCCCCTCAAAATGTTATTTGATTATATTCTAAACTCTGCAAGGTGTATTTTGAATTGTTAACTATTCAAATATTTAACTTGATATTTAATTATTTTCTGAATTTGCAATTGCCTACAATGGCTGAAGATGTTAACTAAATATTATATACATATTTTTATGAAAGGAGGAAAGTGTAGCTAAAACTATGTCAATCTGTCCAAAGCATTAATAAAATTTCCTTTGACTTGAGCACTCGGTCCTAAAACTTGTTGTTTATTATCTAGTAACTGAGGGGAAATGGTGGGATAAAGATTCTTTCCAGCCCTAGCTGGTTTGGCTCAGTGGATAGAGCATCAGCCTGCAGACTGAAGGTTCGATTCTGATCAAGGGCACATGACAGGTTGCGGGCTCTATCCCCAGTAAGGGGCGTGCAGAAGGCAGCCTATCAGTGATTCTCTCTCATCACTGATGTTTCTATCTCTCTCTCCCTTCCTCTCTGAAATCAATAAAAATATAGTTAAAAAAAGATTCTTTCTAATTTTTCTAGTCACTGCAGACACTATTAAGTACAAAATAAGAAATGACTGGGAAAATAACTATAGACTGTGGGCAAATCATCTGCTGTCACCACAATCAGGGTCATTCTATCTAGTCCTTTGTTTAAAATATTTATTAAATGCCAGACAGGGGTCCAAGCACTGAAAATAGAAAGATCTTTCTCTTTACACTTGATCTCAGCCAAAAGGTCGGGAAGCAATGAGATCCTTCTCTTGATTTTAATAAAGCAAAATAAGCAAACAAGATTTGAAGGAAATGATTCCAGAACTAGTCAGAAGGTTGCATTTCTAATCACGTGAAGTAAACCTAATTCTCCTGCATCCTTGTTTTTATAAGGGCACATCTTCAAACATCCCTTGTGAACAAATTATAGCAAATTATACCCAGCATTTACACTCCCGGAGAGCAGAAGCTACCAAAAAAAGCAGCTAGAAAACTCAGAGGGGAAGCTTGACACCTCGGGAATAAAGTACAGCCAAACTGGTCAATATCTGGACACAGATAAAGACTATTCTTCCAGGTTATTTAAAAGTGTATTAGTTAAAAGCAACCCCTGCCTGCAGGTCTGGAATCCCTGGAGGTGGGCTTACTTGTGAGCGTTTTCTGTCCCTGCAGAAACAGCCTTAGGCGGACAGGGGCTCTCGATGGCAACTATGTTACACACAGGACAATAAGCAGCTGGAAACAGACTCAGATACATGGTGTTGCGGGCACTGTGAGATACTTTTGTTCATTGTATAATTTATAAAGACCTTATCAGAGAGAGCGCAACATTCCGCTGAGTTTCCCAGTGGGATGTGCGGCTTCCACACTGTGGAGGATGTGGGTGAACTGGACTCCTACTTCTCCCCCTCTTCCTCCCTCCTTCTCTGTTCTCCACATCAACTAGATGATGGACAACAGCTAGTCTGTGCGATACTATGTGGCCTATTAAGTGTGGGCTTCCTGCAGATTCCTCAAGGACACAAACAGAGTCAATGTGAGGGAATCCATGAGACGGTTTCAAGCATATGTCATAAAAAGTGGATCCCTATAAGCTGTGTTTTTTCAACACGCAAGCAGCCAAGGGATGTGAGCTTTGCAGAGAGGAAAGAGGGGTCAGAAGTCGTGTGCCAGAGTCTTCATTCCTTAGACTTAGAAGAATCTTCTCCTTAAGGAATGCAGCTTATCAAATGCATCCCTGAGAAAAGGTCAGGGAACTGGGTGCTGAATCGCTTTAGTCCTAGAGCCAATTTCTGGCATCTTTGGACAGGTCTAGACCTCTGTTTCCTCACCTACTAACTGAGAAGTTTGGATATGTGATGATTTGTTCCTCATGATCTCATCAGCCGCAAAGATCCCTGAAGTAAAGTGTCAATCATGAAAAAGGGAATATTAAATGATACTTAACTCATTTCAAAGTTTTGTCTGAGGATTGGCTACCTAGGCCTGCTTCAAAATTAATATGCATTTGTAGAACATATCATAAGCAATGAGATATATATATATATATATATATATATATCTCCTACGTTCAAACCCATATCTTCAGAAAAAAATCACTTCTACTGTCGTGGTAAAGAACCTGCTTCCCTATTTATAATGGTCTGGCCCTCTAGCAACCTCAGTGCGAAATTATAGCTAATTTGCCTACAAACGTCAGGTGGTCATAATAATCTGGCCACTCAGAGTGTGTGTGTGTGTGTGTGTGTGTGTGTGTGTGTGTGTATGTACTAGCATATATTCTTTTTTTCATGTATATATGAAAAAAGAACTACCTAGGATTAAATATCCTCTGTGATTAATCCCTAATCAGAAAGCAGATAAAACACAAGCAGGTTAGCAACAGACTTAATCTGTTGACAAAAATAAAAACGAAAGCACACGGGTCATCCTCGTATGTTTACCTTCTTGTTCAGGGTGAAAATGGAGATTAAGGTGGAGTGAGAAAACCCCTGGAGCCGTGGTGGCTGTCTAGAAATATACCCAGGGTTTGGCGTTTATTTGGCACTTGCTACCGTTTTCCATATAATCACCACCCAAGTGGGGGCGTCTTTGAATGATGGAAACGCTGACCGACCAAAAATAATGGAAATACTAATAAAATCTGAGAGCACATTTCTCCCAGCTGATCCCCCATAGTCATCCTTTTGTTCCTAGACGCGGCCTTCCAGCCACCCAGCGAGGGACAGGGGAACCATACAGACTCCTGTTCGTTGTGGGCACTTCAGCCCTCACCACCAAATGTAGGTTTTGACTCTCTGCCCAGCACAGCTTTGAAAGTGTGGCCACGAACTTCTAATTGCTAAGTAAATGTGCGCTCAATATTACTCCATAAAGGGGGGGGGGAGAACGTGGGAGAGAACACATGTCATTTTTAGAGAAAATACATAATCAAGGAACATTCCTAGGCTGAAACTGATTACTCCTGCCTAGGAAATGGACAATTTCTTTATTAAAAATTAATATTTTGTGTGCCTAGGGTTTTTTGTAAAAATGTCATCCCCTCCTTTGAGCCCACTCCTACCATATACAGGGAAAGCCTTTCTACTCAGTAATACTGACCCACAGGCGTGGCTTCCAAAATTCTCCCGACATCTTACAAACCAGGACTGTTTTACCACTTGTTTTGTTTCTAGCCAGACATGTCAATTACAGATCTTCTGAGACTCTCTCAGACTTTCAGATGGGCACCAGCAAACAGAAAACTGAGGTATTTCCCTAAGGGGTCCGTGGTCTCTCTTGGGAGGCAGATCTAGCTCACAGGTATGTTGGGGCCAAATGTTATATATACGAAGGAACTACAGCCCGACCAGTGTGTCTCAGTGGTTAGGCGTTAGCCTATGAACCAGGAGGTCACAGTTCGATTCTCAGTGAGCATACATGCCTGGGTTGTGGGCTCAATCCCTAGTCAGGGGCATGCAAGAGGCAGCTGATCAATGATTCTCTCCCATCATTGATGTTTCTACCTCTCACTCCCTCTCCCTTCCTCTCTGAAATCAATTAGAAGTATATATATTTAAGAAAAGACATATGCTACATTTTATATTCATGTTGAGTTTAGTATAATAAAGAGTATACGTTAGCAAGGATATAATAATAAATGATTCATTTAAAATCTGGTGTTTTCTCTAGGCTTTATGTCTTGAATGCTATGGGATACTTTCACGTATACCCTATGGTTTCAAAATCTCCCCGCTACCGTCATCTGGACTGGATCTTTCTCGTCGTGGAAGGCTGCGTGTTGCGGAATGTGTGACAGCGTCGGTAGCCTCTTCCCAGCAGATGTCAGTAGCATCCCTGGTGCACTGGTGACAACCAAGTCCTAAGTCAGGAGGTGGATACATTGTAACGACTTGCTTTTGCATCATCTTGCCAATACTCTCCCGTTCACTCATCACACCAACAAGAAGGTAGAAGCTGTGGTAACTGCTGAATTGGTAGGTAGCGAGTTATTAGGTGAAAGCCCTTCTGCTTTTATTCAGAGACCCCGTAAAGGGAAACTGAGTCAGTCAGCAAACTCTGCATCTGGAATGCACAGCCAGACAAGTGGCTCTACAAACCCTGGGGGGGGTGTGAACAACAAGTCCCCCATCATTTGTGATCTAACTCTTGCATCTGAAATGTAGGAAATAGCAGTCCATGTAAAATCTATAAATAGTTGTATAAGCCAACATTTTTTTTTCAGGCAAGGAAAAAAAAAGGCAGTAAAACACCCTCTGGAGAAAACATGATCTTTTCTCCATGTTTCAGTTGTCAGTTTTGACAAGAATGATACAAGCTAATTAAATTTTTGTTAATTTATTTTGTCTGATTCGGTGACTGCCTGTCACACGAATCCCTCAGTAAGTAAGATTTCTCTCTGCTATAAACTTTCTCCTCTTTCTCTGAAATGCCATTAGGTAAACGCACGAAAAGTGGACCTGTTTTACTCAAATAAACACTAAAAGCACTTAAACTCAATCCGCCCTCCATACTTCAACTCCTCGTGTCTGCTTTGGAGAGGACCTACGTCTCTCCAGCTTATAAATCTCTAACGGGAAGCGTTACCCTTTAACAAATAAAAGCTTCTATGCAGATAAAATGCGAAGACGAAGTGAGGAAATTGATGGTAGATGAAACAGGAATCCGTGGCATTCCAGTTGGCCTTGAGATTCCCAGGGACTATGTTCTCACATCATTTCTCTTTGAATTAAAATTTGAGAATGACACCGTGTAATCGCCACTCCAATCCTAGTTATCTAGGGTGACTGAAGTCTGTTGTGTGTGTTTTTTTGTCTTGTCAAGAGTGATAGGATGCAGTCACATGCTCATACAAGAACAGAGCTTGATGTTGGAATCAGCATCAATATACCCCAACGGTATGAGTATCTAATTGACCTTTCTTTTCTGAGACATTTTCATGGAAGCTTCAATTCTCAAATCATTTGAGATGTAGCCCAAACATCACCTCCACTGGGAACCCCACCATGCCCGCCTTCACTCTGCTCTCACCACCACAGACACTCCAGGAGAATATATCATATTTAGTCTTTCTCACTCCACATGGCAATTTCTTGTTTGCATGTCATTTAGATAATGACAGCCCCTTGAAAGTGTATCCTCAAATCGCTCACGTAAAGAAGAACAAAATGAAAGGGCAGGAAGTTGAGCAGAGAGGAGAGGGATGGGAAGAGAGAGAAGAGAGAAAGCACCTTTAAAAAAATAATAACTCAGCTACCAGTGTATCCTTGAAACTAAAATAAATTCACCACTGACATCTCCTTGCTCCGTGGGACTCACACATCACTTCTCCTATACTTATCATGATACGTAAGATTTTTGTTTCATCCATGTATAGTCATGAGACCCTATTCAGATTTGAAAATATTCAGAATCAACATCTAGAGTCTCAACAATGTTGCACTGGGTGTGGTTGTTGTCGCTGTCTTCTTGTATATCCAAAGCAGAAAGGTATTCACTATACCTATGTTGAGATGATAATATTGCAATAGTGACTAACTCACTGCACATCTGCTTGTCCTACTTGCCTGTGTAAACCTTCCTAGTCCTCAGAACAACCCTGTGGGGCAGAGGGCAGATTCAAACCCAACAGACCCCATGGTCTGAATAGCATAGGATCAGTCACATGATTGTTAGAAGTAGCTTTTCTAGAGCCAACCAATAAGTATTTTTATGTACTGACATTTGATAAATCAGTATTGGGTCCCACTTATGGTCATGATTTAAATTAAAATAGGATGTCGATAAACCATGCTCTAAGCCTCCTTTTCTGCTCTCTTGCAGTAGGTCAACTTGTCTCTCACCTTGTCACGCTTAGCGGACATCTGGGTCTCTTTTCTACACTCTGAGCTTCATAGCAATGTTCTCATTACCTCATCTTTCACAACTGTTTTTGCTGAATAAAATAAAATAGTTGAAAATACAGTAAACACATCCCCCCTTCCCACTGCCCACCATACATAGCGCTATGAATTCATGGATGTATTTGTCTAATTCTATGGACTCCCATAGTCAGGAATATCATAGTAATTAATTTTTGTGACTATAAACCTCCCTTACTTCTCTACTGGAATGAGCTTCCTTGGCCTCTGGGGACGCCTTCAGAAAAACCAGGTTGAGAATTTTAATCCCAGGAGGTGAGCCGAGGCCGTGACGCTCCGACAATCAACTGAAGTCTTCAGACACACTTACGGATTTTATTTTTCTCATTTGGGATTAGTCATTTTATAGGAACTTCGGATTCAAAGAGCCTTTTAACACCAGCACAGAGCTTTGTTATGTTGTCTTGCATAACGTGGTCCCTTCTGCATAAAGGCATCTGAATGTTTTAATTCTTCTTGGCAGCAAAACACTCAGGTACGTGACTTCACACTCATAGACCCGCTGGCACATTAGCTGTTCCCGTCTACCCCGCCACACACCCGCTTCTTTGCTCCCAGTCTCTGTGGCTGGAATCCACTCACAGAACATACCGCACTCTCCCTCAACCCAAACAGAACCTCCAGGGGCAAGAAGTGACAGAGCAGTCCATTGCCAAAGGGATGGTGTCAAAGCTCTGCTGAGTCATCCTGTGATGGGCACTCACTCACGGTGCTCTAGCCCTGCTCTGGTACACGGCATGCCTACCAGCTGATGCTTTCTCTGATGCAGTTCCTTTTCTTTTCCGTCACTTCCGTCTGGAGTTGTTCATGGATATCCCTCAATCCTAGAGCATCTCCAGGAGTTTTACAAAAGGGGGGGAAAAAAAACACTTCTATGGACATCGCCATCGGATAAGCATACCCAGCTTTCCAAAATGGTATCTGGATGACTGAAACAGGACCAGGAAAGAGGATGTTTTGGCCCATGAAGGCGGGGAGCAAGCCTATGGCAGGACACCAGCCGGACATGACCACTCAGTACCTGAGAGGATGGGGGTGTCCACACCTCTCCTGAAAGCTCACCGTGTGCTCCCGTCTTCCAGGAGGGCCGGGCTCATTGCTTTCTGACATAACCTTCCAGAGGCACCTGGATGTTAACAGCTTTTCCTCTAACCAAGCTCCTCTCCAGGCACAGGCGTGCTCAGAGGAAGGAAGGACGTAGCTCAGGAGGTGAGCTCTGCAATACAAGGAGGCCCCTTGGAGGGGTTAGAAGCGAGGCCTCCATGACTGAAGTCACTGGGTTATACAAATTCGGGAAAATGAATTTGACACTTACAGTCTCCCCTTCCTCCCTGACCTCGAGCGCACCCTGATGCTCTCACTAAGGCTGTCCAGGGAGGAGTTAATGTCCATTCCAGGCCAGGAAGACCAGGACTGGAGTGTCTCAGTGTAAAACTCCGAATCTGGCTCTGACCAACCAAAAAGCGATGTCCTCAGTGACATGGGAAAGACAAGACGGCCTCGTCTCCTTGAGCAGGATGCAGGATGAGCCAGCCCTCGGGTCTGGGTCTGGGATGTAATGGATCCAATGCCAGGCTCACAGTCTCCTCACTGCCTCACCCCCACCCCGATGGCTTCCAATGTTCAGTAAATTAGCCTCCAATGCGATTAGTCACTTCATAAGTGGCCTTTTTGTGGGAAATTTGCCAGGACAACTGTTGAGTGATGTCTCAATTTATGGCCCCAGGGGGACAAGGCATCTCTGGTAAGGCCATTAAGTGGAGAGAGACGAGTGTAAATGTACCGTTTTCTCTTTTCAGTGGTAACTTTAAAATGTTTTCAAATGTTTTGGGCCCCACCGTCCTGGTGTCACGGCTGCCCACGGAGGCAGACAGGGCTCCGGAGGATGAGAGGAAAACACTTCCACACAGCTCCTCCAATTTGTCCACTTTCACTGCACAAGACAAATTTTTCCCCTCCTTTTTTGCCTAGAAAAAAATAACAGTATGCTCTCAGGACCTGGCTTCTCCAGGAAGGACTGCTAAAGACTTAATAAAGATTTAATGAACTTCCTAAAGTGACCAATAGGAGTGAATGCCTGACCGGGGCATCAGGCAGGCCCGGGAAGACAAGCCAGGAGGCCAAGTTTCCTTTGCCCTCCCATCTCTGTCCGCTGCAGGCAAGGACCTGAAGTCTGCAGGGCATTCAAGGACATACTACATCTCTGGTGAGCTTCCAGGCAGAATTATGTAGGGAAGCGCATCCAACGTGTTCCCGTTTTGGCCCCTCTCCCTTCCTCTGGCCCCTTCGGCTCCTCCCCAAGAGGGTGGAAATCGGAAATGAGCCACAGGGCCTGGAGCTGGGACTAAAAATAGCCTAGACCTGCTCGTTCCACACTCCCCTAAATGTTATGGATTGACAAACGCTGCATCTCCATGCAGGGTCAAAGCTAGAAGGAACTCTGCCAGTGCACGCTCAGATTCACGGGAGGCCAGCATGGCTCCTTGGACACCGCCCCGTCTAGACGTGGAATCCCAGGGCCGCTCCTCTCACTTTTCATCCCTGCCTCACAGATCCCATAAATCACCGACTCCCCGTGGAGGCAGCTCTCATCGTGGGGGTGCAGGGGCCTTGGCCCGTGGACCTGTGTGGTTTCTAGCACCGCAGGTCCCGCAGGAGTGGAGGGGCCTTGGGCTTCCTCTCGCCCCGCTCACTCAGCGGAAGGCCACCAGGC
This sequence comes from Myotis lucifugus, assembly GCF_000147115.1. Lineage (NCBI taxonomy): Eukaryota > Metazoa > Chordata > Mammalia > Chiroptera > Vespertilionidae > Myotis > Myotis lucifugus. The sequence goes on along the minus strand of NW_005871194.1, from coordinate 1,025,244 downwards.
CTGCAGACGCGCCCTGCACAGCAGACATGGTGAAGGACAGAACAGGAGATGTACAGGGCTTTCTGTGCGTGGTATGAACAAAGCATTGTATTCCCATTTAATAATAATACTTATTATATGATTTAACTTTTTTCATTTTTTAATAGTTATATTTTTATTTTTTATTTATTTACTTTGTTCTTTCTTTTTTATGTGATCTTGTTTTTTAAAATATATCATGGAATCCTCCCTTCCCCAATTTTTAAATATGGTCCTAATGAGAGGATGGGGATGAGATGCTTTTGTAGGAAGTTGTAGAACAATGTATGTTAATGATAATGATAATGAGGCAGAGCGGTTGTATGTCTGTGACCCAGGCCCATGTCTATGTGCAGTGATTAAAAAGGGCCCTGGCCGGGTAGCTCAGTTGGTTAGAGCATCATCCCGAAATGCCAAAGCTGTGAGTTTGATCCCTGGTCAAGGCACATACAAGAATCAACCAATGAATGCATAAATAAGTGGAACAACAAATTGATGTCTCTCTCTCTCTTTCTCTGAAATCAATAAATAACATTTTTAAAAAAGGGGTAAAAAGTATATGCTGCCTGGCCTCAAACATTTAAGAAGATCTATTTTATTTTGTTGTGTATATTTGTGTATATTAGGAAGGAAGGGATAGAGAACTCACAATTGTTGCACTTAACACTGATCTATACCCTGTCTAATCGGTTGTTAATTTGAACCTAGCTCATTATCTAGCCATTAACAAGACATTTCTGATTATTATGCCCAAACGGTCCCTTTTCAGAGCCAGTCTCTAAAAGGAGCAGAGTCAGGACACATGCAATAAAGATGGTAGAGACTAGCAAGGAAGGTCCAGAGCTTGGCACAGACCCTGGGTGCTCACCCAGTTAGAAGGAAGCAGGAGGTCAGCACTGGGCACTAGCACTGAGGAAGCCTGCATGTTACAGGGCCAGAAAAGTATGACACTGATGAACTTCACAAATCAATGAGCTCAGATCCTGTTTCCTACCATCCACATCTTGCTCTCTCTAAATGCTACAGAAAACCTTACCTATTTCTTATTTGATCTTCACATTCTGCTAGATGGTCAGATATAATCATCCCCATTGTATACCAAGGAGACGGATCTAGAGCCCAAGGTCACACAGCACATGTGTACGTGGTGGAGCTGGGCATGAACCCAAGTCTCCATACACAGAGGAGGCTAGTGCCTTTCTTAACAACCAGCCTTTGGAGCCTTCTAGTAGATACTGCCAAGCTGTCCAAAACAGCCACGAAGAACGGAAGTCCTTCTTGATCCAAGCATAAACATCCCAAGAGGCCCATGGCTCCCCTCTGCCAGGTCACATGAAATGGTGTGGGATGATCGCATCTCCATTTATTAGTGGGACCCGTCCTTCTCTTTCACCCAATGAACTGGAATCCCAATGATAACATGCGGGAGGTTGTCCCTGCACCGATTCATCCTAATGTTTCCATCCAAGAGGCCTTGCAGAGGACTGCTATGGCCGGGAGGAAACAGTATACCTCTTGGGTTTGCTGTCTACCTGCCGAGACATACCTCAGGAAACTCAGACTCTACACCAAAGCCCCCTTCCTGCCCCAGCCCCTCTCCCTGGGGTGGAAGAACACACTCCTGAACAAACCGGAAAGCAAAGGGTTGGCTTCCATCCCCGACCTATTAAGCAGCCAGCAATGAGATGGTTTCCTCCCTCACACATTGAGTCCTTGGACCAAGTGGGGGTCGGACTGCACAGGGATTACAGAGTGTGAGACAGGCTGGGGAGGCGGGGAGGAGAAGGTGAACTGAGGCAGTGGGCAAGGAGATTGTTCCCTGGCAGGATGTGGCCAGATGTTTATCTTTCAAGCCACCAAGGACACAGACTGGCCAGGCTTGTTGGGGGCTGGCACACAGCATTTCCCTCCTCCTGCCAGTGCCAAACCACCTCCGTCCTGACATGGAGAACATTCTCTGCCTGAGCTCTGGGCCTCCCTGGAGATGGGCAGCTGAGCAGGAATGCTTCCACTCCTGGGTCAGGCCATCCAGACATGGTCCATCCGGGCCCCGGTCTGTCTGTCAGGCTCCCTTCCATCCTCAGATGACAACAACACGGTAGCGCTTTGGTTTTGCCGTGACCCTGCCGTCCAGGAAAAAGGATGTCTACCGTAAAATGAGTCTGTGTTTGAGATGCAACTCGATCTAGTGGGGAGCCGGCAGGGCTGCATATGTGGATGGAGCCCTTTGTTGTTGTTGTTCAAAAATCAGACTCTATCACTGGCTCTGTGACCTTGGACACGTGCGATACACACGTCATTAAAGAAGAGAGAGCTTAACCGAGGCAGCTGCCTGACTCTGAGAAAACTTCGTATCCAATGAGAAAATAGAGAAGCTGAGGCCACGCCACGAGTGAGTTAAAAAAGGAAAAGCCAAATTTACGGCTTACCTCTTGCAAATGGACTGCATGCTCTCCCGTGTGTTTTGTGCACTGACCTCACCCCTGGCTTCCTCGGATCTCCCCAGTTTCATAGTCCCTTTGCTTCCATTTTCAATAGGATTCTTTTTACTTCATTTATATTGCTACATTACATATATATTTAAAGCCACCTTAAATCATTTTAAAAACACGCAATAAGGGAGGGTTTAGGAAGAGAGGAGGGGAAGAGACTGGAGGGCTGTCAGCAATGCCCAGCCTCGCTTCATTGCTGTGCTCAGTGAAATCTCGGGCCGGTGCTTCCTTCTCTGAATATTTGTCTCACTGATAGTGCTCCTTCACCCCAAAGCCTGCTAGTCCCGTGGGTGACAAGGACAGCCTTCAATGTCATGGCCTCTGAATTTCCATTGACCTTCAACTCTGTGTAAAGTCGCCATCACTCTGTACCACACTCTAGATTGCAACTCCTGTAATTTCTCCATCTCTGAAATGGTAGATTCAGACACGTCACTTCTACCACTTCACCTTTAAGTGGCAGGGAACCAAAGCCTGTTTACAGTATAAAGAGGATTGATTGGTTTAGGAAATGGAAAGGCGCATCTAGAGCACAGATTTTGGGCTAGAGTGTTTCTGTGACTTGATATGGTCTCACTGGACCCACTTTCTCTCCAGATCCATCTCCTGCCTTCTTCCCTGGCAAACTCAGTGCCCAATTATGTATATTCCTGGGTTTCATACCGTGTGCCACATCATCAAGGAGGAAAGAGCAAGTCCCTCCCTAGAAACTTTCAGAAAAATGTCTTCTTCACTTTCACTGATGCGCACTGGGTCCCATGTTGACACTGAAACTAAAAACATGGGCATATGACGGGATCACCGAGTGCTGATTAGTGGAGATACCAAAATCAAAGCTGAGGAACGAAATGGATGTTGGGCAGGTGACAACAGTGCTGGGCATCACTTTGGAAACACAGCTTCCCATTCCCCCACCTCTCCATTGATTTATGCAGATACACTGTTCTCCGTCTTCATCAGAATCTCTAGCCTTACACTGCCCAAGAGGGTAGCCACCCGCCATGGGCACCTATTTAGATTTAAGTTAGTTCAAAATCAATAGAATGAAGAAATCAGTTTCTCAGTCTCACTAAGCACATCTCAAATGGTCAAGTCGCACAAGGCCAGTAGACACCGTATTGGACAACACAGAGCAAAGGAGGAAGCCCACAGAGCACTCCAGGCAGAAGGTAGAGGTCAGGAGGGGAGTCACGTCATTCTCACAAATTTATTTTGTCCTCAGTGACCTTATTTTGTGTCACTTAGTACCACATTTTCTTCTTTGAATATAGGATGCTAATGAGATAACCAATAAAGGTATTAAGAAAGACAAATTACAGACTGGACTCTCAGAGGGAAGGCGGGGACAGGTGGGAAGAGATCAACCAAAGAACCTATATGCACATATGCATAACCCATGGATACAGACAATAGGGTGGTGGAGGCCTGGGGTGGGGGTGGGGATGGGCTATAAGGAGTCGATGGGAGAAAAAAGAGGACATATGTAATACTTCCAACAATAAAGATTTAAAATAAATAAGAAGATAAATAAATAAATGCATGAGTTATAAAAATAAAAAAGGCTGAACTCTGGTACCAATGACCTTGGCAATTATAATTCAACTCTCAGAGTTCTTATGTGAAAACAGTAAATAAATGAACATATATATATGGAATATATATATGGAAAATTAACCTCAATATAGAAATTGAGAATCTCAATTGCAGGATTTCCCTTATGAACAAAAAAAAAGTCATGATTCATAAGAATGTTTGAAATTTGGAATTTAGTAGTATAACTATCTTGCTACTTGGAATGAGGAAATAGCTACCTTTGAATAAACATAAAAAGGACATCAATGACATTACTTTGACATAATTTTTTGTAAACAACTTTAAAAATTGAAAGGAAAAACAGAATTTCTGAACTTCTCCCCACCCTCATCATAGCCCGGGTGGCCTGTAGAATAACAGTGACTATCAAGGTAGAGAGAGACTTAATCAAATAAAACCAGGGTTCAACTTGTATCCAAAGTTGCTGACTTAATGGTCTATTGACATGCAAGAATTACATTATATTTTCAAAGAGTTGTTTTGAACTTTGAGGGGAAAAAGTGCATATTAGCTTATATATAAGTTACAAGGAGTTAAGTGTCTTGAAACAAAGCATATAATTTATCGGGAAACACCTAAAGTATCACAAAGTTAACCTTAAAAGTAAGGCTCAGGCTCTAACTGGTATCCAATTGACGTGGCCTTTCCTCAGCCTCTTAAAAAAAAAGAAGAAGAAGAAGACTGTACTTGTAAATGTTTTCATGTATAATATTTACATTGAGCTCAGAAAGAAACAAATGGGCATCCTGGACCCAAATGTCTACAGCATGTGGGCCGATGTCAGCTTATGGGGTCACTTGAGTGGCACTTTATGGCCGAGGACACACGATTCAGCTTGTTTCAGTCCGTTTGAGCAGCATGGCAGTCCATCACTCTTTGCCCGTGGGCATATGGTGGGATGTCATTTACCCGGGAGACCGATAGAATCATGAAAGTGGAACCATATGTGTGGTAGCAAGAAAAAAAATCACTTTCCTCACTTTTCCACTGCAAGTAGAAATGTAGAATCTCTGCCCATGGTTCGTTTATAGATGACATATTACGTTAACATGTGTATGAATGTCCTCTAACGAATGTGGCACTTGAGTACTGGGACTTAGCCCTGAGCAGGTCAGGGATGGACATCCTGAGTTTGGACCAGGGAAGTGAGAGGTGAGATATTAGGGCAGATGGGTCAGAGAGCCCAGGTGCATCGCCCATGTGTTCCACTAATGCACAGCAACGAAGGGAACGCTCTCGGTCTGTCATTACAGGGGTCATATCTACCAGGACCTCAGATACCTGACACCATCTGGAGCCACTCCCAGCTACTAGGGAACAGCGCTACGGAATGAGCAGAGTTGGAATGTGCTGGCGAATGTTACAAGTTATTCTTTCACTCTTTAATTTCATATGGGCTTGTGCTTCCACTTCCAAATGCACTTAAGAAATTAATGTGGTATGATAAATTCTTCTGTTGTTACTCTTGACCCTTTGTCCTCACTTCAATGGACCACTCTGTTTAATGGAAGGTATAGTTTATCAAAAATGCCGTTATGTGCTTATTTCCTTTTCCAATGCTTGGTACTCTGTAAGCTTAGGAAATAACAACTTACATTTGAGAAGACACTCAAGGCATCTCTAGATAGCTGAAGGTACATCTCGAGGTAGTCAAACTGCTCTAGCAGGCCATAGGCTATTTCAGGGATTGATGATCAAGTCAGATTCGTGTCACATAAACACAGGGGTGGCTGATTGTCCCAAATGATTTGAACGGTGTCTTTTAAGTGAAGGTGAAGCAATTTAAACACATCTGTGTTGCCTCCTTGCCTAGATTTTGTTTCCATAGGTTTCCCTAACCTGTTTATGGCAGGGAATGCCATGGGCCCTTTCTCTGGACAGAAGCTGTAGGAAATGCCAAGGCTGAATTCAGAAGGCATTTGGAAGAAATGACCAGGGTGTCTGTGTGCAAATACCACTTATTTCTTTCTCAGCTATTTTGTGTCCCAAAGACTCTGTTCCCTTTAAAACATCAGGCTCATAGACAGGCTCTCCATAAAAAGATCATTGGCTGTATGTTTTGCAATCTGATGAAATGCATCTCAATGCAACTTTGATAAGATGTGCTTTTATACATATTCTGTTTCATCTTCTTTGTCGGAAAACGGTTCAGTGCATCAAATATAGGGCAACAGAACCTTTACCCACGTTAATTTTTTCTAGCAACACTGAGTTTACCTTCTTTTGAAAATAATTCCTATGCATCAGCCTAAACCACTTTTGTTAAACTTCAAAAAAACCAAAAGTCTTTGTATCATGGTGACTTCATTTTTCACCCATTTACAAATTCTAAGACTAGACACAAAGGAAAACATATTACATAATCCCAGTGATAGGAAATGCCCCAAAAGTAAGTATATAGAGACAGAGAGTAGGTTTGTAGCTGCCTAGGCCTGGGCAACTACAAATAGAGACTCTCTAAATCAGCACATGAGTCTTTCTAGGGGTCTAAAAATGTGCGAAAATTAGATTGTGGTGACGGTTGTACAACTCTGTGAATGCACTAAAATGTATTGAACTCTACACATAAAACAGGTGAATTTAGAGACTCTAAGTCATATCTCAATAATACCATCTGGTTTCACTTATGAAGCCTAAAAAATGAAATAAATAAACAAACAAAACTGAAACAGACGCATTGATGCAGAGAACAAACTGATGGTTGCCAGATGGGAGGGACATTGGGGGGCTGGGTGAAAAAGGTGAGGGATTAAGGTGTTCAAATTGGCAGTTACAAAATAGACGCAGGGATGTAAAGTAAGGAATGCACTCAATTATTCTGTAATAACTGTGTTTGGTGTCAGGTGGTTACTAGACTTATTGGGAGGATAGCTTTGCAAATTATATAAATGTCTAACCACTCCGGGGTACACCTGCAACCAATACACTACTGAGTGTCAACTGTAATCTATCTATCTATATATATATATATATATATATATATATATATGTGCCTAATATGCAAATTGTCCCCTTGGGAGTTCGACCAGGAGACCGACCGGGAGTTCAATCACTCGCTATGACGTGCGCTGATCACCAGGGGGCAGTACAGAACAAAGGAAGGCCCTGGCCAGCAGCCAGCAGCCAGGGAAGGAAGGCCCTGGCCGGCAGCCGGAAGGCCATGATCAGCCCTGATCGCCGGCCAGGCCTAGAGACCCTACCCATGCATGATTTTCGTGCACCAGAGCTCTAGTTAAAAAATAAAAAGTAGCCGAAACTGGTTTGGCTCAGTGGATAGAGCGTTGGCCTGCGGACTGGGGGATCCCGGGTTCGATTCCGGTCAGGGGCATGTACCTGGGTTGGGGGCGCATCCCCAGTGGGAGATGTGCAGGAGGCAGCTGATTGATGTTTCTCTCTCGTCGATGTTTCTAACTCTCTATCTCTCTCCCTTCCTCTCTGTAGAAAATCAATGGAATATATTTAAAAAATAAATAAATAAAAAATAAAAAGTAAGAAATTATATCTTGAAGCTGTTAAAAAAATAGAAAAGGCTAAAAATAATAGATTTGAACCTTTGCTCTCCCTTCCCAAAACACAAACTTTATTTTTTCCTTATTGACTAATTTCACAGTCTATTTTAAGAACATTTTAAAATATCCTAGTCTCTAGGACTATACACATTGTTTTGTCTGTGTAAATAATGATCCATGAGAGGGTATATTGGTTTGCTAAGGCCATTTCTCCTGCAGCTGTGGACTATTTCAGACCAGTGAAGATAAGCTGTGCTCAGCTGGAGTGAATGTGCCCCAGGTGGTAGCCAAGGCCGTTCTGCCCTGGTCAGTGGCAGAGGTAAACGAGAATGGAGGGAAACAGGCCAAGTATCTTATGGGCTTGGCTTTGATGAGGTGCCCAGTCCAGCTCACCTCATTCTATTGGTCAAGGCAAGGTACACGACTGAACCCCAAATCACGCAATGTAGAAATACACTCCACCATCCTTTTTGTGGGGGAGACTGAAACATCAAGTATTAAGGACATGGATGCTTTAGGAACTATGACATACTCTGCCCATGTTTCGTACGGGAGGGTGTTGGGGGAGAATGCAACATGATCTAATAGAAAAACCAGAGCCAATAGGAGAGCTTGGTCCACTTGATTCACTCTGAAATCCTAGTGGGTTTCCTTTTCCTCTTTGGAACTCAGGTTTCCCATCTATGAAACAGAAACACATATATTTGCTTTTTCTTTTTTTATTATCCAGTAACCTATCAGTAAATGTGCTACAGGGACAGGGGAGCCACTCTGTTACCTGAACGTGTAAAACCTTTCCTCTCTGACCACCGACTGTGAGACAGGACAAAGAGCTGTGGTTACAGCTCTCGTTTTGTTAGTCACACTGGTAGGTGACAGTAATTTGGATTCCTGGAAAAAGGGGTGCTCCCAGATGTCAGACACATCATTTTCCCCTTTGGAGAGTTCAAATGTCCCGCTCCTGTCCTCTGGTCCTTCACTGCTTCCTAAAGCACTGAGGATGAAGGTTTTTATTTTCTGAATTGTATGGGGATCTGTCATTTCTAAGGACATAAAAGTCCTGGCCTTGAAATGGATCATATGGACACCACAGACTCATGTTTTACTGATTTTCCTACCCTCACCCACACTGTCCCTATGACATTCTCCTGATTGTTTCTAGAGTCCCATCCTGGAAGATTACATGGCATTCCTCGCTTTCCTCCTCTCCTGGTCCTCTGTCTCCTGTGGAGGCCTCTGCTGTGTGGGAAGGATGCTGACTGCATCCAGATAAAGCCTTTCCCACCTGAAATGCATGTGGCTGGTTGTAGAATTACTGATGTAGTCACCAAATCAGAGCTTTAAAAATAAACGTGAGTCAGCCTGGCCGGCGAGGCTCAATGGTGAGCGTCAACCTATGAACCAGGACAGGATGTCACGTGCTTCTGATGCCAGCACACTTCTTGCCCTTATTATATGACAAGAGATTTGATATGAAAGAAATTAGAACCTCAACAGAAATAGACACATAAATTTGCTGAGAACCCAATGAATCCTACCTCTTACAATTTTAAAGCAATCACTTCAATATCTGAAGGTGTGAAAAAGGATAAAGGACCTAATTGCAATCGGAAAGAATGTATTTTATAGGTTTATATGTTTAATTGTAACCAGGAAGAAACATATAAATCAATTCTATTAGAATCAACCAGTAAGTATGAATATATTCAAACACACATATAATACCCTGGTATGGTATGTCACATGCATTTTAGGATATATATGCATAGATGTAGATATAGATCCTCTGTGTGTGATATTGGATGTCCCTAAATAAGAATAAAAATATGTGAACGTGTTATATCCTTTATACAGAAACATGGCTCTTTGGATAAAGGAAGATCTATTTTTAAATGGACGAAAAAGCCAAAACTTTGGAACAGGACCCTCAAAACAAAAATGAAGTTGCCTACAGCTTTAAAAAATAAACCCATTTGAATTCACCTCCTGCAAATTAGCAGCATCAATCATACCATGACATCTATTTACTTCTAAGACTGTAAGACATTTATTTTTAACCTTTAGAAAAATAGCAGAAGGAACGAGGATTTTATCTGAAATCAGAGCAAATTATCCTGGTTGTGTGTGCTCGTCAGCTTGGCCTAAGAGCCAATCGTAACACTGTTTGGAAATGGACTCATTTCAGTCTATAAACCATAAATGTGTACACTGATACCTGTTTATATTACTCAGCACCGGCCTATCCATTTTCGTGGAAACTATACGCGCTCAGGCTAGACTTAGCAGCAGGGAAAAAGAGGCAGTCATGATCTGACCGAGTTCTTATGTAGCACTAGGGACAGCAATGGGATATCTGCACTTACAGTTGCACTGATATTCACAGGCTGTATGGGGAAGGCAGATTCAGAGAGAGAGTGGCGGGAAGGAGACTGGGAAGGGTCTGGGGTGGCAAAGGAGCCTGTCTCCAGTGTGACGCCGGATCAGCCACGTCCCCTCCCAGGTGTCTGGGCAGCTGCGTTTCTGGGGCTGAGAATCCAGGTTCCTGAAGTTCTGCTCTCACTCTTGATTTTAGGAAAACAACATTCTTGCTGTAGGCACCAACATATTCATGCACACAGTTCATAAAACATCTTCCTCAAGGGCGCTGGAAGGGGAGAGGGAAGTGGGTGTGGGGCAGTGCCGGGCGGGAATGAATGGGCCCTCAGACCAGAGGAAGCCTTGTGGGTGCCAAGAGCCTGCCGGTGGCCACCTCCAAGCTCCGTGGGCACCTGGGAGTGAGCGCTCTGGGGAAATCTTTGAGCATCTTTCCTCCTTAGAACTCGGCTCAACACGCTGCTCACTGGCACAGTGTTCCGCAGGGATGTACGTACCCAATCCTTCTCCTCGCCCCAGGACCTGCCTGGAAAAGGCTGGGGGATATTTTCAGCACAGATTTTAAATAAGGGGAAATGGCTGTGACTGTCCCTCCATTATGCTTCGGGAAATCTTGTCCAGGGATTGGGGGCTTTTATTATTGTCTCGGCATTCCAGGGGTGGGTCGATCTAAGGAGAGATGTGCAGGGGGGCATCGCATGAAGGCAGACCACAAGGGGTAGAAGTCACAGGGATTCACAACCACCCGTGTGTGTGTGTGTGTGTGTGTGTGTGTGTGTGTGAGAGAGAGAGAGAGGGAGAGAGAGAGAGAGAGATTTTCCCATTTCTATGGCATTGAGCTTTCTTTTTTATGACCTTAACGTTTCTCTAGGTGGCTAGAACTTGGGCTAAAAGAGAGGGTTTTAGCTGTCAACTGGGAATTCAACGGTTTAAGAAAGCACAGAATGCACTTCTGCGTGCTTCCTTCTAACCTCACAAAAGCAGAACACCTCTGCTGCCTCCACAGTATTCTAAGAAGTCTCCAAAGGATCCCAAATGTCTCTCTTGATGGCTTGCTTCAGTGTCTCAAATCCTGGCATCTGCGTTCCTTGGGGGGGATAAGGAGCCCAGTGCCAAAAGTATGAACCTGAAAACAGGTTAAGGGAAAAAAAAATGAAAATGGCCTGCGGCCTGACAAGGACATGGACACCCTCAGGGAATGGTCGGCCTTCCACTCACGGGAGGGGCAGCGGGAAGTGAGCGGCTCAATATGGGAGGTAAACTCAAGGCTGAAAAGCTGCTCAGGAAGACAAGCAAACGGAGGCCTCGGCTGAGGCCCCGGGACTTCACTGTGAGACTCCTAATACGCGAGGTCGAAGGACTTAACGGGGCATGTCATTCCGAACGGTGCTCACTGACTGTGACCCCGACTTCCAGGCCCTGGACTAGAGCCTCAGGAGGTTTACAACACTGAAACACTGAACTATCTTAGGCATTTTTCATTTCTTTTCATCTTGGGATTTAAACCCCGCTCTTCACCAAAGGTGAGATTATTCCCTTGTTTATAAAGGCCAGCAGGTCAAAGGCAAGCACCGCCAATTCTGTCAGGGAGCTGAGGGAAGGACCAGGGAAATGTAGCAGCATGTAGCGAATTAGACACTGATATGGGAAAGTTGTAATGAAACCACAGGAAAATACTGACAGGGATGAGATCTGGATAATGAACATCTGAGTCATTTTTCCAGCAAGTCCCATAAGTAGACAGAATAGCATAAAGAGCTCCCATATCTTCATGGTCTTACGAAACACTTCATGTTCTGACTTACACTTTGTCTTTCAAATTTTCTAAACAAACATTACTTTTTTCACAATCGGAAAATAAAAATAATACATGGTTCAAAAAAGTGGGTAGCAATAAACAATGTTATTTGTTATTATTACTATAAGACTACCCTTTATATAAAAACACCAACGCTGTGGTCATCTGAATGTCCCACCCCCAGTCCTTTCTACCAGATCTGCCTCACACACGAAGGACATGAGCTTTGGCGGGGGAGGAAAGTCTGGGAGCTGCAGTTCTCGGCCCTCCGTGTGGTTCTGGAAGGGCCGGGTAGGTTGGCAAGCTCACTCCGCTCACCAAACAGCTAGCGTGCCCCACTCCCCTTCAGTGGTTCGCCTCTTGGCTCCGCATAAGAAACGGACCTTGGGGAGCTGGATCCATGCGTGCGGCTGTGGAAAAGCCAGTGTGCAGCACCTACTTGGAGTCCTCCGCCCACAGGGAAAACGGGGACATGAATCATGACTGTGCCCCATTTAGAAGACAGTTAATTTAGAAATGAGCAATATGTTGAACAGGCACAGAACCAAACCAAATGTTTGCAGTAATAGAAATTTCCATATGCTGTACAACATTTAAAATATGTTATTTGCCTACACTGGCCTTCAACAGCGGGACCTTTCTCTAGGGCTGAAATGACAACCTCTCTCTGGCCGCCAGTACTAACACTGATGTTACAAACTGTACGCTGTGTGCCCGCGTGGCTTCCAAGCAAGGTGCCTCCCTCCAGAGCTACCCAGCGCTTACCAACGCCCCACGCAGCCCTCCCAGAACAGGGGGTCCATGAAGGGGATGGAGCATAAGGGATCGAAAGAAAATGATTTTTCAGTGGACAGCTGTAAAGAGAGGGCTTTGGAAAATCTGTGTGGGATCCCATGATTTTACAGTAAATCAGTTTTCTAGAGTTATTATTTATTAGTTGTGTAGAATTCAATGTCAACGAGGATAATAAGAATATCAAGCATAAATAGGGCATTCTACCTTTGATGACACTGTGCTTATCCTTCTTTTATGAATAAGAAAATGGAAGCAGAGAGAAAACAAAGGAATTTCCTAGCATCACATAGCGAACCACACAAACCAAAAACAGAAAGAACAGATCCTCAATGACATTTGACTGCTAAGAAGTAACAAAACAAAATGAGTAAGAATTAAGCCTGCATCCAAAGCATGGACATCATCTCCCTAGAAATTGACAGAAAGAGAGAAAAAGATAGATAGATAGATAGATAGATAGATAGGGATAAATATAGACAGAGATGATAAAGTCAAGCATCAAAAAAATCATGGTCTGAGCAAAGTGTCATTGCAAAGCAGATTTTACATTTCTTAGCAGTTCTCTGCCTAAAACTTCCTCACTCCTACCCAGCAAAGCTACTCTCAATACCAGGCATCTTGGTCCCCTGGACTCAGTGCTGGCCAATGAGTGTGTCTTCCTTTAGCATAGACTCTGAACTGACACTGCGCTGTCCCTCTGCTCAGGGGCATTCCTCTCAAGTGAAGGCCTCCGCCAGTGCCCCAGGCTGCCTCCTGCCCCACCAGGCTCCCTGGAAAGTGAGCTCCCACTGCCACCCTCCTTTGCTCTCCCCAGCACTAACCTCTGCACCTCTCAAGGCGCCTTTGGACTGATCCACACAAAGGGAAAGAATTAGTAGAAATACCCAGGCCCAGTCCTCCTTCCCAAAGCACCAGCCGCACACTTTAAAGTTTTTATTGAAGAATATTACACGTACGGAAGAGCACAGGTATAAAAAGTATACCACGCTGTGACGTCACAAAATGAACCCACGTGAAACCAGCACCCGGACAAGAAGGAGATGAGGACAAGCCCTCAAAACGCTCTCCCCACCCTCTCAGCAAGGACGCCCACCGTCCTGACCTCTGGTAGCAGAAATCAGTTTTTCCCATTTTGTACTTCATTTTTTCTGTCTGCCTTTCTTCACTCCACACAGTTTTTGTGAGGTTCATTCATGTCATTGTGTAAAGCTGTAGGTCTCCCCCCATACACACTTGTTCTATGGTGTGCAATTGTGTGAACATATAACAATGTATTTACCCATTCTGCAACTGAAGGTCACGTGGGTTTTTTTCCAACTTTGGCAACTTTCAATAGTGCTGCTGTGAACAGTCTAGTACACGCTTTTGGTGAGTATATGTATACATTTCGAATGGGTCTACACTTAGGAATGGAATTGCTGGGTCACAGGACAGCGGTTCTCAACCTGTGGGTCACGACCCCTTTGGGGGTGGAACGACCCTTTCACAGGGGTCGCCTAAGACCATTGGAAAACACATCTATAATTACATATTGTTTTTGTGATTAATCACTATGCTTTAATTATGTTCAATTTGTAACAATGAAAATATATCCTGCCTATCAGATATTTACATTACGATTCATAACAGTAGCAAAATTACAGTTATGAAGTAGCAACGAAAATAATTTTATGGTTGGGGGTCACCACAACATGAGGAACTGTATTAAAGGGTCGCGGCATTAGGAAGGTTGAGAACCCATACCACCACACTGTTTTTCAAAGTGCTCTTATGGATTAAGTCTCCCTCACCCTCCAATGTATATGAACATTCAGTTGGCTACAGAGCTTGCTAAGTCCTAGTATTTATCTTCCTTTTCATTTTATCCCTTTTGCTCTGGTATCACACTGTGGTTTTTACTTGCAAGACATACTTGCAGAGGTATGCACCCTAATTCAGTGATCCTTTCTCAAGATGCCACTTTCAAAGAGGGGGTTGTAGGAATTCCTTAGATCAGGGTTCCTCAACAGGAGAACGCATGATATGGGCTGGATGACCCTTTCTTGTCAGGGACGGGGTGCACTGTAAGGTGTTTAGCAGCACAACCCACAGTTGTGACAACCCAGTGTCTGCAGGCATTGCCAAATGTCTGCGGTGGAGGGGTGTGGCGTGGGAATCTTCCTTGGCCGAGAACCATTGCTCTAGATCTGTGTGGCACATTCTTGAAGACACATGAGCCTTAGGAAGGTCTCAGAGGTCACACCATGATGGGAAATGTCTACGTAGAACGAGCACAGCAACAAAGCCAGGTGTGGCCCAGCAGAGGGCCCAGGGGGGAAACCCATCGGGACCTCCGTGTTTGCCCCGTGATGAAGGGGGCAAAAGTTCATTCTCCATACTTCAAGAATGTGCGGTTGCCCCACCACCACCATTCCAACCGAGAATCTCTGAGATTCTTCTGCATGCTGTCCAACCGCATTGAATGGGAACAGTCATTCAGGAAACGTCTAGCCAGCCAGGACCTGCCGATCGGTACACAGTGGGGAAACCAGGCAGTGGAGTTGGATTCATTTTATTTTGTCAATTTGCAATATAAAAGGAAAGGCAAGTTGCCAGATTGTGTTTTTCTGATTCATCTTGCTTAAAGCAAATAGACTTTGAAGTCAACTTTTCTTTTTTTTATCAGCAAAAATGTGTGTGTGTGTGTGTGTGTGTGTGTGTGTGTGTGTGTGACACAAGAGGGGCAAATACTTATTCAAGTCTGCAGGTAAAACAGAATGAGTGTGGGAGTCTGCGTGTTAATAATACCATCTACCCGTTTTTAAGTACTGAGGTATGAGCCCTAGATTTGAATCCTGGCTCTCACACAAAATGCTGGGTCATTTTATTTCATTTAACTTCTCTGTACCCCAGCCTCCTCCTCTGTAAAACAGGCTTCCCAAGATTAACCCATCTCTTAGGGTTCTTTGAGGATTAGTGAGTTGACTGGGTATAAGGCACATGGTCTAGTGCCGAACAATAGAAATGGTTAACAAAAGTTGGCTGCAGTAACTTATAAAGAGGTTCCTCAACAATAATGGTGAGTAGGCATTACTGCCTTAGACAATCAAAAAGGCAATGGATTCAGGAAGTTGAAGTGTATTGCCCAATGTTGCACATTGGGGTTCAGAAGGGTTATGTCTGAACCCCAGGCGGTGTCCTCAGGCTTTTGTGAGTCAGGAGGCCTCAGTTCTAATGTGCAGGGGGCATGGCCATGTCAGCTGCATACCACTTCCCAGGAAGTCTCTGATAGGAAATCCCAATGTTATTCCCCAACTCCAAAATCCCAAACAGTCCTGTTTTCAATGTTTTTTTAAACTTTAAAATGTTCAATGACATAAGATAAAATAACTATAACGATTTGAGTGACTGATATTTGTTATGTAAGCAAAGCACGTAAGCCATGTCATAAAATCTCGACTACTAAACAATCAGATAGGCTTCATGGGAATGAGGAGGCTGACCAAACTAAATGAATTCAACATTTCCTTTTCCACACCCCCTAAGGATCCGTTGTGGTGGTTGCTTTCTGGGGCTAATCAAGCCGTTAAAACATCGTGTCTGCAGGTAGAATTTGTGTGTGTATTATTTTATAGCAAAGTGACATGGTGGGATGGAAGAGGGATCACAGGATTTAAAACAACTGAGGAAGAGAAGATAGCTTAAAGGCATTCATGAATATGATTTTATTCCATGGGAACTTTGCAAGACAAATGGGATCGTTGGGCCTGACGAGTTTTGAAAAACCATTTGCAAGACATGATTATATTCCCATGGAAAGTATTTGACTTGGGCCAATCTTCCACTGCCGAAATCAAAGGGGGAAATCAGTGGGCCTTTGCGCTGAACAAGGGCAAACATGAAGGCCTTATAATCTAATTAAAGTCAGATTTACAGCCCTAAAACCTCGGATCATTCTGTAGACTTCCTAGGGGCAACTCAAGCTTTGTTATCCATGAGCTTGGCCCCGACAATCGTCTTTTGCTTAGCACTGAATCTGAGCTGCCTCAGAAACAAAATGAACCATGCAGAGGCTTTTGTGCTGCTCTCCTTGGAAAACCATGACAACTGTCCCCCAAACAGGGATCTCATCAGGGTCAACAGGGGCTTCGGTAATCCCAGGACTCTGAGCCTGGGTTGTTAATCCGCATCTCTTGCATTTCAGAACCTCCCAGTTCATCTCCATATGAGCTTGACTCATTTGTTTCGTAAGAATGAGGCCAACAACTGGTCACTGGCAGCACTGGGGAGACACTGACCCCTTCCTATAGGGACACCACAATCCTACACACCCTGAAACTGGAGCAGGTGCCCAGGTCTCAGGTCAGCCCTCTGTGTGAAGGGACAGCTTCTGTCTCCTGCGCCTAGGCTGCCATTGTTGACATTTCCTGTGACCCATAACTGACCCGGTGGCTCTGAAGCTTTTCTGTACAACCTACCACTTCTGAGAACTATGATGCCACCTGTGATACCTCCAGGAAAGAGCATTTACCACGCCATTGTTCCTGAAGGAATTTGCTCAAGTTATAACAGGGGAGAGGAATGCTTAAGAGTTTCCACCTCTGGGCTTCATTATAGAAAGAAAGAGAAAGAAGAGAGGAGGGGCAAGTCCCAACAGCCCGTTCCCTTCCTCCTCACCTGACGTGCCCCATGCAAGCCAGTACCAAGTGCCAAATGTAAGCTGCAGGTGGCCAGGTCTCACTAAGGAGAACTGTAGGGGACACAGCTCTGAGAGTTCTTGGGTCAGTCACTTTGGAAAAGCTGAGTTGGCACTTTCAGATCGCCCTCCCTGAAGCTAATCTTCATCACGTGGACTAGTGTAGTGCCCTCAACCTGGGGAGCTAAGACTCCCCATCTCTGTGCTGCCAAGACCAGTGCTATCTCTGAGGGTCAGACCTAAGGAATGTAGTTTGGGGTTTTGTGGTTTATAAATTCCCCCAGGAAATTCTAATGTGTCATCAGGAACATGAACCCCTGGTTTTGTGCACAAATCTCAGAGACACCAAATGGTCTCAACTAGAGCAACTGACACCTGGAGATCCCATTGTCTGCAGTATTATTATTAAATCATATATATATATATTGTGAAGACCTACATGCAACCCACCCCGGCTAACCATGTTCTCCTTAGAAACATGACTTAACTTTCCCTAAATGCGTGTCTTCCACATAAATTGCTTTTACAGAAAATCTCATTGCTCAGGGAAACACACTACACTTTATAAAAGTGCCATAAATATGTTATTTGCTAGAATGTTTCCCGTGAGGAAGATCGATGCTAGAAAGCAGAAGTTTCTTCAGGTCTCTCCATTTCATGAGGCTCTGGAATAGGCATTTCTCTTTCTCATGGATAATCTGACATGTACATAAAATTAAATGTCACTTAAAATAGAATTTTCCAGATGAAAACATGAGGCTCAACAGTGGGGGCCAAATAATTTTGTTCTGTCAATTATCATCACATTAATTTCATGTTTCAAATACCCAGATATGTATATCTAATAATTCCATTTTGCTAATTCTGGTCCAAATGTCTTGACTTAGAGGAGATTTCCAAATTCTTAAAAAAATTAAGAATATGGACTGTCCTGGCCCTGACCCTGGCCCTGGCCAGATAGCTCAGTTGGTTAGAGCATTATCCTGATACACCAAGGTTGTGGGTTCCATCTTCAGCAGGGCACACACAAGAAGCAATCAATAACGCATCAATAAGTGGAACAAATCAATGGTGCTCTCTCTCTTTCTCCCCCTTGCAGTTTCTGACCAATTCTCTATGGTTACAACAGGACTTGATGGACTCTTTCTCCAAACTACCTTCAAGTTTTCTGCCTCTGGACGGATACTTTGAATCTTATCTTGACTGAATAATCAGCATAGATTCTCTTATATGACCAGAATTCCTATGCCTTTTATTATCTGTTGATATGATTTCCTTTGGAAGAAATACTCCTCTTTCCTTCATCTGGAAAAAGCATACCTGTCCTTCCAGATTCAGTTTAAAACCTGCTGCTTCTAGCTTGACCGGCATGGCTCAGTGGTTTAGTGTTGACCTATGAACCAAAAGGTTACCAGTTCAATTCCCAGTCAGGGCACATGCCCTGGTTTAGGGCTCAATCCCTGGTGCAGGGTGTGGTGAAGGCAGCTGGATGTTTATTCTTCCTGGATGTTTCTAGCTCTCTCTCCCTCTCCCTTCCCCTCTCTCTAAAATCAATCAAAACAAATTTAAAAAATATATTTAACATGTAACATTATATAAATTTAAGGCGTACAGCATGCTGATTTGACACTTTTAGATATTGTCATATGATTGGCCATTTTAGTGATTATGATGTGAAAAGTCTAGAAATACTAGAACTTTATGTACAGTGTGATCTCAATAGGAAAAAAGAGAAACAAAATCATGTAAAGAGTAGTTATCTGTGTGTTTGGGTGAGTTTTTGTTTTCTTTTTTATATTTCAATTTAATTTTAATTAGTTTAAAGATAATTTACACTGATTAGTCAAAATAATTATTCAAGATTATAAATAAAAACAGTTGATATTATTCACATTATAACACATTTGTAAACTCAGTCACATCTAGAATGTGTATAACCCCTCTTGCAGGGTAGATCAATGGTCCATTTCTCAATCGGCTGTGTCTTTGTATAACATTGTGATTTTAGACATTTTTATTCTGTTAAACATGCCAAATGTCACTTTTGTCTAGTAAACAACATAGTGAATCAGAATTGCCTTCCAGGTCTCACTAGCTGCCTTTATCTTATTAATGTAAACCCTAAGGATATATCAACACAAGGTAAGTTAAAATAATTAGCCTAAGAATTTAGGCCAAACATGCTCTTAAGAAATTCAGGCTAACTACCAATCAAATTGACTAGCTAGTTCTGTAACCTCTGCTCTTGTCCTCCTTTGCATATGCTCACAGCTCTGGGCAGTCAAAAGAAGAAACATTGCTAAATATTTCACTCTCCCTACATCTATGTTTACACTCAATCTGTTTAGAAATCATGCCAAAATAACTAGTTCAAGAGTGAAAAACATAACTAAGGAATGACAGGATTGTTTAACATTATGAAACCTGCTAATATAACACATCCCATTAATTGGTCAAATATCAACAACCACAAACCCATAATTATCCAAAGAGGAGACGAAAAGCTATTGGATCATATTTTATATTTCTTCTTGATGGAAACTCTTAAAAAGAAAAATGTGAGGATACTATTTAACAAGATAGAAATTTCTCACAAGCCAATGAATAGCATCACAATGCATATAAGTATATCAACTCAGTAGGACAGGTAATTTCCCAAAATCCAAGTAGTATTATTTAATACTTATTTTGGAAGTCCTGGGCAATACATACTATGTAAAATATAAATGCAAGTCATACATATGGCAAAGAAAAAAATAAAAAAAAGATGTCATTATTTTCAGATGATATATTGGCTTTATTAGAAATTCCAAGAGGATCTACTGAAAACATATTAGAATCATTAATGGATTCAGTAACTAAGATGAGTATCTTATGTAAATCCTGGTCAATAAGCATTAAGTAGAATGGATAAAATATTTCATTCATAACAGTATTAAATGAAACATCCTAAAGTACCTAGAAACAATATTAACAATAGATATCCAGCTATAATTTTATGTCGGCAACTATAATATAGTTCTGAAACTAAATGTATTATATAATGAGACATCAAATTGATGAATGGTAAAGGCAGTCATATTAAAAATAACGTAACTGCTGGTTTTAAAATATTTTAAATAAAAATTTCAATGAGTTTCAGAAGTGCTAAAGAGTATAAGAAAAATTAAAGTCACTCCTGTCAGAATGGATATTACCAGTAAGACAAAAAATAACTATTAAAGAGGATGGGGAGAAAAAGGAACCTTCATTCACTGCTAGTTCTTGGGGGGCCACCAGTGAGCACGGATAACAGAAAGGATATTGGAGAGAAAGAAGAGACAGATAAGTCATGCTGGACTGGCTCAGATAATTTCATCTCATTCTAATGCTGGAGTCAGTACAAATGGTGAACCTTTTTTGGGAAGCAACACTGGCAATGCTAATTTTTTAAAAAACCATAAAACACCTTATAATTGACTCAGGAATCCCATTCGTGGAAATATCTTCCAAGAAACTTATTCTTCCCCAGTTCCTCCAATGATTATTTCAAACATTTCCAGTCTCCAAAAATCGATACATATAAAAACCTAAGCAACCATTACGACTGAACAACCAGAACAACCGGTCAACCAGTCGCTATGACGTGCACTGACCATCAGGAGGCAGATGCTCAACACAGGAGCTGCCACCTGGTGGTCAGTGCACTTCCACAGGCAACCTCCCATGGCCAGCCAACCTCCCCCAGTCCCTCCCCCCATCCAGCTCGGCCTAGACCAGGACTGGGCAAGACAGCCCCATAGGCCCTGATCGCCGCCAGGCCTAGGGACCCCACCCGTGCATGAATTTCATGCACTGGGCCTCTAATTATTTTATAAAAGGGTAGTTATTTCAAATTCCTTCCTCCTGCTCCAGGCTAAAGTAACCCACATTCAGAAAAACCAACCTGTTAGGTAAAGTCTCTTTAAGGTCTACATGTTGACTCAGCATCTCATGTTTATACCCATCTCATATTTATACCCATCTCATGTTTATACCCAGGGCCTCCTGCCTCTCCCTCTCTGGGGAAGGCGCCCTCTTGCTGAGTAAGGTAACTCTCCAGTGATCTCCCGCTCTTGCCTCTTCCTTTCTCCACCGGAATCCCATTCTATTATTTCTCCTCAAGTATGATCTTCCATTTCTCCTTCCCTTTGATAGTTCAACCCACTCAAAAAGCATCCATTGTTAAAGAAACAATAGGAAAAAACCTCCCCCTCCCCTTCTTACTCCTGTCCCTCTTAGCCAACTTTTCTCAAAAACGATGAGTTCCTTATACGGACTGCCCTTCTTCACTTCCATTCACGCCCATAGGTTCCACCACCTCACTCCTGTTCCCATGTTCCCGATGGCCACTGCCCTGGGAGATGCTACAAGTGTGCTCATTGCTACTACATCCTCTTACAGAGCCAGCCTTTCGCTGTGGGTATGTTTCAAGGGTAGCCTTGTTCACAGGGAGCACATGGCACCACCAAGGAAGTAGCAAGTGCTCCACTTTCCTCTTTGCGATGAGGCCTGAAATGACCCTCTTCTCCACTATTTTTGGTGGAGGTATTATAAGCCTCTTTCAAAATAACACCTGCAATGTCTTCGCTTGGATGAATTCTGTGTGTAATTCCTAGAAAAACACACTGGCGTCCAGGGAATGCGTCAACAAGCAAACAACCTATGATTGGAAAAGGAAACCTTCAGGGTGCAAGGCGCAGAGTCCAGAGAGGGAAGGGCGGAAACCTCCAGGATATATTACCTGGCAGTGGACCTTGCGACAAAGGGACGGGGCTACACCAATGAGTGGAGAAAGGGCATAAAAAATAGAGGGAAGCGGACAACATACCTTTGTTTTTCATAATTTAGTCTAATGGTCTCCTGAAAGGTGGGCTATGAATGGGCCTCCTGGTTTCCTGGCGGGGAGACCTGCCCGTCTTTGTTCTTGACGAGCAGAACTCCACCCTTGTGAACCCGAAATCACAAATAGGCTATTTTATAAAATGGAAATCCCCACCAGCACCACCACCACCACCACCAAAAAAAAAAAAAAGTATTTGCCAGGCGAGAGATGCCACCTTCTATTCATCGCTGATGCATCGAGTTTCCTCACAGTTCAGCCTGCCAAACTGCAGGATAAAGTACATACAGTAAAATTATACAGACTTGCAAAAATTCTGATTTGAATTCAGGGTATTAATAGCAGAAGGAATGTTCTTCTGGGAGTAATCTAAGTGTTATATTTACCTTTGGTTTGAGAATATTTGCAGTGAGGAATTTCAAATGCAAATATTTTAAAAGCATAGCATGTTGGTGGAGAAAGACACTGTGGGTACTTCTGTTTTCCTTAAAAAAAAAGAGAGGTTTTTCTTGACTTTTTATTGGAATCCTAATGAGACCATAATTACGACAGCAAAAGGGGGAAAATACAGCTGTTAAAAGCTTGGTGTTACTGTATATATAGTCCCTGCACTAAATTAAAAAAAATTTTCTGAAGCCATTCAAGGGAGAAAAAAAGATGATTTTGCAAAGTAAATCCCGAACCCTGATATCGTTAGTATGTGTGCATTTTTTAATATAGATTTTTTGAAATTTGGCAGTCAGGATTTCTCCTATCTTTGCTTCTCATTTTACTTGGTCCATCCTATAAAACTCTTTAAATGAAGGCTCACCTTTGCTTTTTGTCGCTTCCACAAACATACGACCTCCCCAAACATGTTACATGTTATGTTTATGAAGCTGAACATCTCCAGAGGCTAGATGTTCAACCATTTTCTTGGACGTTCAGGATGTCTGTGCCTAGGAGAGGATATATCTTATGACCCCGGACTTGTGATGGTAGGGACTTTCACCTTCTGGTTTAAAGCAGATATTTGTATTTCTTCTATTCTTAACTGAAGGAAGTATTTTTTTCTCTTAACTAGATGGCCATAATAAATGGGATAAAACTCAATATAATTTTAATTAATTGGTTCCAAAGTGACACCCTAATTCTTCTGGTCCTATCCTGGAGCTTGACTCAAGCAAACACATGCTTTTTACAGAATTAAGAGGTCGCTACAATCACATAACTTTGTTTTATCTCTAAGTATGCCATCTTAGCCCCCTGAGCCGCTTTGTCATGGTCAGCTGGGATTTCTATAATTAGCCACCATACACTGGGTGGCTTACACAATAGCAATGTCTTCTCTCCCAGTTCTGAGACTGAGAGGTCTGAGGTCAAGGTGTCGGCAGGGTTGGCATCTGGTGAGACCTCCCGCTTGGGGTTGCCTCTCCTTGTGTCCTCACAGGGCCCCTCCTTGATATGTTCATGGAGAAAGAGAACTCTCCTCTTTATAAGACCACTAATCCCACTGGATTAGGACCCACACTTATGATCCCATTTAACCCTAAGTACCTCATAAAAAAACCCAAATTCAGACACATCGCAGGATAGGGCTTCAACATGTGGATTCATGGGGATACAATTCAGTCCATAAAATTTCCTTCAAATAAAGGATGGATTTCATCAATACCTTGACTATTTCAAACTCCTTTCTCATACTCCCAAAATGATGGCAATGTCACTCCCAAAGCAGGTCAAGATTTCGGACCTAGTGCTACCTGGCCTCGGGGACGAACCACATTTAACTGTATTCTTCTCAACATGCAGACGCTCCTTCAGCTGACCAGCCCCCAGCCTGTTTCTCAGCCTCAACAATGGCCCACGTCAGATGCTGCTTCTGATTACAAACCTTCTGGTTCCCAAGTGTGGGAACACCCAAGCAGAGAGTTTTAACTAATCAATGCTTCAGGGCCGTAGTTAAACTATGCACTTACAAAGAAAAGGTCACCCTTAAAATTGATCCCTATTTTTCGAGCTGCATTCTATTTATAAAATGATTCTTGAAGACAGGCACATTTTTTTTACTGCTTATTAGGGCACACAGTATACCCCCACAGACAGTAAATTCTAACCATCATCGGAGCTGAAGGACACGGTTCCTTACTTCCTTAGCTTGTCCCAACCACTTCCGACCTTTGCAGGCTATTTTCATGGATAAGTTTCTGGTCATTTGCACTTCCCTGCCTTTCCATCCCCAAGAGAGGCTGTGTTATACTCTCAGAGAAAGAAGAAAGAATCACAACTCGATCCTATGACGCCGTACAGTAAATGGGCAAGATGGTCCACCCCAGCCAGGGGGGCTGGGCAGCAGCTTGCACCTCCTCTATGAATTCCACAGCCCAGCGATGACAATTTCTCTCCCCCAAATTCCACCCAGAGCAGTTTCCAGCAGACCACCACCATAGCCTATTATGAGCCATTATAGAGCCTGTAATATCTCCATAGAATTTTTGTAGGGGTAAAAATCACATACTTATATAATAGAGGTGGGAATTGGTTTATACGGCATGCAATAGCATGAGCTCTCAAGCAATGCAATCTTTTAGAAATAGTCTAGCCTCCCGCAAAAACCTTTAAATGGTAAAACTGAACTAACCCCGGCAGCTGGCGACAGAACAGAAAAGAGGAGATAACACATTTGGCCACGTTCACATCCCTCAGAGCTTTGAGCTTTGAGACGTCACATTCTCAGCCCCTTTCAGAGGTTCCGGTGCCTATAATACTGGGCAGAACGCTATTTCCTGATGCAAGAGAGCAAGAAATGGTTTTGCAAAAGTGCTCATAGGACCCCAATGGTATCAAAGGGCTTCCTACAAAACACTTGGGTGAGCTAACTTGAACTTCATGAGGAATGCGCTGATTAGACTGGCTTCAAGAAAATACTGGGAAGGGACGTTTGGTATTATCTGTTCTCACTCTCTCATTTTTCAGACGAGGTGACTAAGGTAAAGTGAAATCAGTTGTCTGTGGTGGATCGATGATATGGTCAGAAAAAGTTAGTTGATTGGAAAAGTATTATTGCCTCTCTGTAGAAATGGAGTCAGCTCCCACCTGTATGTATGAGAACTTAATAGAAACTGTTGCCAATGGCAATGGTGGGAGTGAAGGGGTCAAACCTGCCAATTATGTAGGATGGATTCAGAGGGCACCAATGTCCACAGACTCCACCGTAGTCCCAAAGCCTGCGATGGGGTCTCAAATGCCCACCATGGGAATCATCCCGTGGAGTTTAGATGTGTCACTATGGAAACTTTCAGTTAGATGCATATCTTATCTATGTAGAATGAAAGCTATAAAACATTAGCTCACTCTTACACTGGTATAAATTAGGTTATCTACTATGTAGAAGAATGAGACAGACAAGCAGATGTATTGATTGGGGCAGAGAGGAGACACGCAAGGAAAATTAAGGAGCTCCAGCATCTATTCCATCTGCCTAAGAAAGCAAGACAGTGGAAAGGATGAGAACCGCTGAAGAGCTGGGGCATTTGAGGTTTATGTGGCAGAAATAGAAAGAAGGAATTTGTAAGAACAGGTTGAAATGTATGATCCTGGATTGGATACAGGAGGAGCAAATGTTACCAGGGATTTTACAGGGATTGCAGAGGACATGTATATGGCTATGGAGATAACAGTGTCACTATTTTTTTTTAATTTGAGTTTGGTTTGCATTCTTTAATGTATGAAATTGTCCTTATTCTTAAAAATTTAGAGGTAAAGGAGCAGAATTTATGAACTCACTTTCAAATATTTTAAAAAATAAAATTAGATGATAGAAATAAAGTATCTGTGGCAAAATGTCAACAATAGATGTCTTTGAGTAAAAAATGGTATACAGGAATTGCTTTTCTTGAAATGTTTCTATGAGTTTAAATTATTTCAAAAAATATTACATGAGAACTCCCTAACAAATTTAGTCAAAACAAACAAACAAATCAAGCAGAGAGAGACAGAGACAGAGAGAGACAGAGAGAGAAAGACTTTTGTCTAATGGTAATGATCCACTTTTGCCTGCTGAAACTAAAGCAAGCATATTCTCTTAGGATAAAAATCCCCCAGAAATCATAAGTGAAGTTTATCTCACTTTAAGAATAAAATCAAAAGCAGTAGCCTTGTCTAAGACAAAACATTACACAGCATTTTTCACTTCCCTGTCTTGACACACTACATAGTCCTTTATCTCTGTTGCTGGGATCTGTATGAAATGTGGTTGCTGAAGATTTTCCGACTCCAGGATTTATACTAAAGTTTAGTGGAAAGATAATGAGCAAGCTCTTAATTTCTTTCCATCAAAACAAGAGAGGACAGAAAGTTCAATTCAGATTCCAGACACCATAGAGCCTCTTCAAGAATGAATGAAGGGCAGACTGAAACACACACACACACACACACACACACACCTACCTTTAAACCACAAACTACAGAGTTTCCCTTTTATGAGTTCTGATATCATGTGTACAGTTTATGGTTTTCGGTAACATAGCAACATTTGCTATGTCTGTAATGACAGCATCTAAAATGACATAATAAAAAAAAGAATTATCTGCGATTAGAAGTGAACTGTTAAAACTCCTCTGGTCAGTGCCAAAAATCAAGGGAGTTTATTATTTCAGTAGCTGCAGTGAAAAACCCCTCTGGGTGCTGGGAAAACCTACCCCCTTGAGCTTCCCCCATCCTCCTCACTGACATGGTAACGGGCTTTGTTAAATTCAAAGACAGTTACGTCAGCAATTTGTGGCCTCTCGTGGGTTTTCCAGGCCTATAAAGCACACAAATTATACCCAAATATTGGCCTGAAAAATTAGTAAGCTATAGGGTTTGTGTTATTTTAGCCAAGCTTTACTGGAGTAAAAGAAACCTAGGGACCCTAAAGCTCAGTAGTTTCTTTGCTGCTTTCTTATTTTCTTTTTTGGTGGGCCAACTCTGATATATTAATACTGTTGTTGGGTTTTGAGGGTTTTTTTGCTTCACTATTACATTGTTGTTATTATTTTTTTCTTATTTTGTTTTCTTTGACACCCATGGAAAATGTTGGCAGATGTTCACTAACATTGCATTTATGGCTCCTTTATAAAATTCTGCTCTTTTGTGTTTGTTTAGACTTGACTGATTAAAAAATTTTTTTAAAAATCTTCTTTTTAGAACCTTCCATGAATAGCCCTGAAAATGATAATGTTCTTTGTTCCAAGTCACAAATTCCTGGGAGCACGGTGTCCCCAACTTCTGTCTATCAGCGAATGTTAGGTACAGCAATGGAATGGAGTTTTAGCTTTGGCTGGGCCCGGTGAGAATACTGCAGGGAGGAAAACTGGTCATGGCCATCAGACTCAGCCCCTGCACCGATTTCATGAGGAAAGCACCAACCTTGGAGTCCAAACACTTGGGTCCAACACTGCACTTACTAGCTTTGAACGATGGTGGCCCAGTTCCTTCCTTTTCCCTTTTCAGTTTGATTTTACTTTTTCATTTTACAGTGAAAGGCAAATATGGGAAATCACATGAAAGGCACAAAACTGGATGAGTTATCATATGCTCAACAGCCTTGCAAACAGCCACTCCAGGATGCTTCGGTAGGCCCCTTATCCCAATCACAGCTTCACCATCTCCATAAATAACCACAATTCTGACTTTTAGCACAATAAAGATAAAAGGGATTGCTCGCTATAAAAGTCAGAGTAGTGGTTATTTCTGGCCAAATTTCTAAGACTTACTTTCTGAAGAAAAATTAATACTATATTAACTGACTTGCAATGGTGCTTGAAAAAACAAAGCATAACAAACAAACAAAAAAGAGAACTTGTTCGAGGTTATAAAGCTTTCCACCAAGAAAAGTGATCCTTATTTCACATAAGGCCCTCAGGTAGGGGGGCTGGAGACCAACCCGACTGCACCACGCAAGACGGACGAATGTGTGGCTCACAGCTCTGATCATTCATATTTATGTGCTGGGTGAGCTGCGGGGAATTAGCCTCTGAAGTTTTCATAATGTTATTTATCAAGCAGGAGGATAATTATGAGCAGCAATTGGGAGACATCATTGTTAATAAAGCTATATTTACTTTAGATGACTTATACTTGAAAACTTGACCTATTCCACTAGGACTTCACATCATTTCCAAACTTCTGATATTTAACGTGCATAATTTAATCCTCACAAACACTAGTACGGAGTGCAGAAGGTCAAAATCCAAGGGGAAAAGGAGGCTTTGTTAAGTAACGTTATTTACATAGTTAATCAGGAGCTAAAACCCAGGAGAAATGCAAATCACCTTGTTTCCAGCCAGGGAACAGTAGTCTAGTCTTTGGCCAGCATTTCGCACCCTAGAGACAAACAAAAGCTTCAACTTTTTTCCCCTTGAACTTCTTTTGTGTATGTGATCTTACTTGGTTTCAGTTTTCAAGTTTATAGAAATAATCTTCTGGGTGAACCGAGGTCAAGACAGCAACCTGAGGTTTAACTGCTGATCAAGCAAACAGGATGTCCAAATATTTCCCCGAAGCAATAAACCATCAGTTAATGGTGTCCTTTCCACCCAGAATGCCCTCCTGGACCAACAGGAAATGTACCTTCATTTGCTGGCCATGTGTAGGAGAATTCCTTTCAAGCACTATCTAAAAAAGGACCACAACAGGACTTCTAGCTCCATCCAAGGAAACTTTCGGTGAATTACAGGCTTAGTGTCTTCCCAGCTTCCTCTCTTTTACTCAATTGTTACAGGATCGGGCGGCTCCTTTCTTCAAAAGGACAACAGGAACCATCAGAAAGACCTTGTCTAGAATCTGGAAGACCTTGATTCTAGTCCAGTTTCCACCTCTGTGTGATATTATACCAGCCACTTCAAACTAATGGGCAAAATTCCAAGAGGTTTTATTTAAATTCTGTACACATTCTCTATAACTTGCCCACTTGAAAAAGGCTTTGCTATAGGTTATAAGAGGGCATCTCTTCAAAATAAACTAAGGTGAAGACAAATGGAAAGTGAAAAGATAGCAGCCGAAGAAGGGTTTGAGAGGATGAATAAAATCTTAGTGGGTATGCATTAAGAAACATGGAAGAAATGTGCCAACAGTCCTTAAAGGCACCCCTACAATGCTTTGGTAATGCCCACACAATATCATTCACCTCACCTTTAAGAGACATTTTGTCAAAAGTTATCTTACATCTATGTTAGATCACAAATTTGAAGGTGTTTTTTTCAGATGATAATGTAGACACCCCGCTCCCCCTTTCACTATTCTAGTCTCCAAACCTGATACAACTGCTTAACCTGCAGTCTGATCGTGTTGTAACCTTAAGTCCTGGATCATCTCATTTTTCTCAGACCAACGTATCTTCCTTAGATACTGGCTTTCTTTTTTTTTTTTAACTCCCTGCCTAGACTGAAACCCATAGTCACATCTTTTGATGCAATCTTTTGAGCAATTCTGGAATTCATTGCCCTTTTGTTTTTTTAATTATTATTAATTGCATTTATTGGGGTGACAGTTTGCAAAACCATACAGGTTTCAAGTGTACAATTCAATAAAACATCATCTGCACACAGCATCATGTGCCCACTGCCCCAAGCAAAGTCTCTTTCCATCCCCTTTTTCCCCTCCTTTGCCCACCTCCACCTACCCCACTCCCCCCTTCCATCTGGCTATCACCACACTGTTGTCTGTGATATGTATATGTGTGTGTGTGTGTGTGTGTGTGTGTATGTTTATATATATATGTATGTATACACACACACACACACACACACACACACACACACACACGTTTTTTGGCTGATCCCTTTGCCTTCTTTCATCTAGTCCCCCCAAGCCACTCCCCTCTGACAGCTGTCAGTCTGTTCCATGTATCCATGCCTCTGTTTCTATTTTGTTAATCAGTTTATTTAGTTCATTACATTCCACATATAAGTGAGGTCATATAGCATCTGTCTTTCTCTGACTGGCTTATTTCACTTAGAATATCATAATACCCAGGTCCATCCATGCTCTAGGATTTTGTTCTACTACCCCTTTGATGATAGCACAGAAAATGAATACATATAATATTGCTTTGTGTTCTAATGCTGTAAAAAAAGTATGCAAACTTCTGCTTTCTTTTTTAACCATATTAGGTTTAGGGGATTAACCCATATTGATATATATGTATCTCTAGTTCGTTCACTGTATGTTCTATGATGTTCTTAACTATTCCACAACTTATTCATTATTCTCTTTATTGATATTTAAGAGTGTTTTTTTAAATTTTTTACCATTAATACTTTTTTTCCCCTCTAGCTTTCTTGAAGTATGATTGACAAGGAATAATCACATATATCTGGATTGCAAAAGTGATTTCTAAGGTGTATAACATTATGATTTAATGTACATATACACTGTGAAATGATTACCACCATCAAATTAATTAACACATCCATAATGTCACATAGTTATTATTTTTATTTTTGTAGTAAGAACACTTAAAATCTCTCTTAGTACATTTCAAGTACAAAATACAGCACTAACTATAGTCACTATGCTAAACCCCAACTCCCCCACTCCAAGCCCCTGGTAAACATTGTTCTACTTCTGAGCCTGTGAGTTAGACTTTTAGTACATGGTTGAGCATTACTATCCATGAATATGGTATATTTTGTCAGTTAGTACTTACTTTGCTATATATTCCCAGATACATTATACATCTATTTTCTCACTTTTTATTGTAGTAGTATAAAAATGCTAATGGCTTTTTGTTGTTGCTGAGCATTCACCTAGAAACCTTTCTGAATTTTTATAAATTTCAACAGTATCATTAGTCATTAGTCTCTGATTTTTTTTTTTGAGAGACAAGAAGGGTAAGGGGGAGAGAGAGAGAGAGAGAGAGAGAGAGAGAGAGAGAGAGAGAGAGAGAGATATGTGAGAGAGAAATGTCGACTCACTGCCTCCCGTACACATCCTGATTGGTGATAGAACCCACAACCTGGATATGTACCCTGACCAGGAATCGAACTTGTGACCTTTCAGTGCATGGGACAACGCTCAACCAACTGAGCTACACCAGCCATGGCTGAATTTTTTTTTTCTAGTAGCTAATCATATTGGATAAGAACTATTATAATCCTTATGCCTTTTTTTTCAAATGTATTGCTTTATTTTAGACCATGATTCATTATTGCACAGAAGGAGTGCTAATAGAGATCTTTGTTATGTTCCTGAGTTGAAATAAACAGATTTCCCTTTGTGCTCTATTTCTAAAATCTATGGCTTTTCTTTTGTTTCCATTGTCCATGGATAAGGAACATTAGTTACAGGTAGCCATTTCCCTAAATCAGGTAAAATTTGCCTTTAAAATGCTCAGATATTATTGATAGTTATAGAAACACCGTAGTGATGTATTCTTGATTTGGGAAGCATACTGGGGTACCCCTGTTGTAATATCTCACTGACAAAGGAAACACATCCTGAATAAGCTATTTTTCACCTATTAGTCATGAAAAATATGTGTTAAGAGTTATCATAAGGTTAACTTGGAAGAAACGTTAGCACCAACAATTTGAATAGGAAAATAAATAGAAAATAAAGAGATTCAATTGTGTCTACCCTCCTGCTTAACTCTGAAAATAGATGAAAGAAAAATAATGAAAACACCTACTACTCTTGGTGAATTTACCCTCACTCCCCCCTCCCACATATCTACTAAATTGGTTCCATGATTTATATAGTGTGCTTTACACTCCTTTTCTACCCACTCCCAATATTACAAATATTAATCATTTTCCCCTGAGCAATTACAGGGATTAAAGCCTAGTCCTGCGTATGTCCATAAGCAACACTACATCAGATGGAAATGTGCTCTGCTTTCTGTTCCACCCCCACCCCAGCTGCTCATATATCATGTTCTGATCGCGGAGAGAAAGGAGTAAGAGCATCTCAGGAAAGAGCTACGCTAGAAAAGCAAACAAACAAACAAACAAAAAATAACATTTGAAAAATCATTTTTGGAGACATGAAATCATATGAAAAGCTCCAAGAGCATAAGTATTTTTTCATACATGGACTCCAGTTCAAGATCTCAGAGTATAATCTTGATACCCAAGCTCTTAGAATAATAAAAACAATAGCTGAGAACCTACTAAGGTGAGCCAATGGTCCCTGGCATCTCATCTAACTTTAAACCCTTGCTACATCTTTAAGTGTGACCCAGGGAGGTGTCTCTGTTCTCCACGCCAACTCTAATTGGGGGAGGGGGGAGTGAGACAATAGGTGAATGAAGCTGCAAAGCAAGCAGGTATGTTCTATTTAAAGAAATTGCTTATGTCCTTTCCTACTGAGTCGATGAAAAGATGCTTACACTGTCCTCAGCTCCTTAGCCAGATATGTAAATTGTATCTTTTTCTTCAGTAGAAGCAGAAACTCAGAACCATCCCAGATGTGCATATTGGACCAACTTCTTACACGGTAGTGAAGCAGCAGTTCAGGGAATCATATATGCCATGTATCAGTCAGCTAAGTTAGGTTCTTCTGCAATCATAAACAACCCCAATACTCGGTGGGTGAATGCCATGAAAATGCATTTTTTGCTCATCCTGCATGTTGTGTAAAGAAATGACTGACGGGAAATTTGCATCCCAAAGTTAAACAGAGACATAGGTTGAAGGACACTCCACCTCAACATGTGCTTCTAGCACCACCCAGGTGGCAGGGGAAGGAAATATGGCGCACCATGCATGCCCTAGCTCTTAAGGCTTCTTCCTGGAAGTGATACACATCGCATTTATTCCTCTTTTATGGCTGAAATTCCAGAAGGAGTAAGAATGTGCACTCGTACCATAGGCCAAGAAAGGAGAGGAACTGGAATCAATGTAAGTAACCTTAATGACCTCATTCCACTCCATAAAAATTGTCTAAGTCATATCCTTTACTATTATCCTCACCCAAAATATAAATACTGGCTCTGTATGGAAGCCATTCTAGAGAGAACAGACAGAAAAGAAGATGGGTGTAAATATTCTGTACCGCAAAAGTATCTCCTAAACCTAAAGAAAGTCAGGAAATGGAAACATGGGTGATATCCAATTCTGTTTTATTAGTCTTTTACTTGGACTCTCTTTCTTCCTTCCCTTTCAATCAACCAACAAACCTCTTCCTGGTCTATACTCTTGATGTTTTCTTACTCATATTTTTAAAATATTTCACTTTCAATCTCCTACTGTTACCATATGAAATTTTGGAACAAAGAGATATATTCAGTAAAATTCCCTGGTGATATTTTCAAAGCTTTAAAAGCCTTAATGACATTAATTCATTAATTTTTTTCCTACTCGAAATCATTTCAGAACTTATCAGTTTTGAGCCTTGACTATATATTAGGGCAAAGAAAATAAAGAGTTTCATTCCTACCTTTATAGTATTACAACTCCTCCTAGAGAAATAGCATATAAACAATGAACCGACAGAAGAAGAAGAAATAATGAAAAAAGTTCAACATAATAGTGTTTCAAGTCCCTATTACTAATATTAACTACTGGCATGATCTTAAACCCTGATTGATCATAGATGAACAGAAATAGGTCCATAAGAGGTGACAAAAGGAGGTCTTTGCAGCTTGTTGCCTATATTTAGCTCCTGAAGAATGTATCAGTTTAATTATGTCACCAAATGAAGAGTGAAGAATTTAGAGGTAGGGAAATAAATACTTTGCTCAGAGGCAGAGAAAAAAAAGATGTTTTATTCATTTATCTACAGAGAAGCAAAATGAGCTGAGTTTTTTGTGTGCTTGGTTTTTACCTAATTATCACAGATAATGAAGGAATCAAGTTAATTATACTAAATTAATCAAAAGTGTCCTGTCCCACTCTTTTGTGTATATACCGAAATACATGGACCTGTGCTTTCTTTTTTTCTTTCTTATATACCTACAAGTTATTACCTTCAGCCCTTTCCCTAAATCATGTTCCAAAATCGTGTGTGTGTGTGTGTGTGTGTGTGTGTGTGTGTCTGCATAATTTTTTTGAAATTTTTCATCCACCGTCCAGAGTCCCCTGCAGTGACTGGCTGCCTGGCTTGTTATTATTGCTTTACCAAAGGCTCAGAGGACCGTGTGATTTGGCTGCTTCCAGAAAAAATGAATTTGCTGCAATAACAATATTTTTCTTTTTATTCTGACATGAGCATGAGAGGCTGTCAGAGTAACTGAGGGAATCGCCTAGATCTCTCTGGCATTTGTCAGTGACTATGAAAAACCTGAAGCTTCGGTTCCACACAATTTCCCAAGAACCCTTGGATGAAGCTGATACCAGCTCATGTAAGTGTATCATCTAGTCACCATCTCATCCGCATGTGGAGAATTAGTTCACATCTTCAGAGCATGGTTCCCTGAAAGGAGAGGTCAGAAATCATGATGCCCCAATGGTAGAGTTAGACACAGAGAGAAACTATATACTTCCAGTTCAAGGTTCACTCTATTACTCTGCTTATCGACTGAGTATCTGAACAGAGACCGTGACATTATAATCGCCTATGAGCTTCCATAGGTCAGAGTGGTATGCCACACCGCCCATCACAGAGGTGGACGAAAGGAACACTGCACTGCAAGGGAACCTGACTCGATGTGCTTTCAGTATTATCCAAAATGGCCCTAGCCAGTTTGGCTCAGTGGATAAATCCTGTGGACTGAAGGGTCCCAGGTTCAATTCTGGTCAAGGGCACGTACCTTGGTTGCACGCTCAATCCCCAGCCCTGGTCGGGATGTGTGCAGAAGGCAACCAATCAATGTGTCTCTCTCACATTGATGTTTCTCTCTATCTCTCCCTCCCCCTTCCACTCTCTTTAAAAATCAATGGGAAAATATCCTCAGGTGAGAATTAGCAACAACAACAAAAAAGATCCAAAATGACTGACTTCTGGTCAAGAGGGTGGAGCAGGTAACCACTGGGATACTCCCTCCCATGAAGACATCAAAATTACAAGTAAATTACAGAACCACCACCATTGAGAACCAGCTGAAGACTAGCTGCACAGGATTCCTACAACCAGGATAGAAAGAAGAAGCCATGTTGAGCCTGAATACTGCAGGTCAACTGCAATAGAAAAAAACAAAAATTTTGTAATGATCCAAAGTGAAATGTGAGATATATTAGTGAGTATCCCCTTTTTGTTCTTTTAAAGTTAGGAAGGTACCATTTCTTTTGGAAGTAAGAAATAGATATAAATACTAAAAATAGACGTATTTCCATTCTGGTCCTTTCTAGGTGATTAGATTTCGTTCCAAATGGGTAATATTTCCATGATACCATCACTCTTAAATATGCATTTAATGATTAAAATGTTATGGCAGCACAGTAAGCAGTGGGCTAATAAGCAAGCCTGTAAGGAGTTTCTACCCTAATCAAGGCTGACAGTGAGTCCCAGGTATGAAGAAGATTGGGACAAACAACTGCTAGTGCTACTCTGTGATGGCGTTTCCTGAGATTACCAGCTTCACCTGTCTGCTCCCACGCAGACACATCCACCCCTGGGAACTGGTTTTCGCCTTGCTTTCAAAATGCTTTGCTTCCTAAGGAGATGCCAGCCGACACCCAGGTCATTCACTATTGCTTTCTGGAACTTTTAACTTTTCTCTTATGAACAGAAGCAGAAATGATAGGAAAAGGCTCTGTGTTTCTGTCACCTATACATAATGGAACTGCCCATCCTTTAAGTTGTTCTTCACTAAAATATAGATATACTAGTATATGCATAATAGGAAAGCAAGATATTAAGTTTGTACGACAGCTTTCTCTTTACCTGTTCACACCTGACCCGAGATGCCTGGCTTTTTGAGAACAGCATCCAAACCTCTCTAGCTTTGGAGTAACTTTGCTGTATAAATAAGGATAGTGGTGCTACACTTTGGGGCTCTGTAAAGAACCTGTGGTTTAGCAGTAAAACATTGATTTTTACGGAAGCTAAAGCAAAGGCTAGAGACAAAGACTTGGAATACTACAATAGACTGAGGGGAAAAAAAACATGAAAAAAACAAAACCAGCCAAGGACTTTGTGATATTTATGTTTAAGGACCATACCAGCAGGGCATTTATGAGGCTTTTCCAAGTGCAGTAAACCAATACTCAGTAGAAGGCTCAGCCCAGTCTAACATCATTCTATCTTTCTCTTCGTTGTTTATGGGATCCCCATTGGCCTCTGAGTGCTGCCTAAGGACTGGAAATGGGCAACATAAATCTTTGTTGGATCTTTTTAAATGAGACTTCGGTTGCCTCAAGGGAGAACGGCAGTGGGTCAGTTCCAGCCAGGAGCCTGGAGGAATAAAGGACCAGAGAACATAGGTCCTATTTATCCTCCGAGTATGGGTGCACTTCTCCTAAGCATGATTTTTTCTTTTTACTTGAGAACAAATATTTCTTGACTAATTGCTAACCCTGTGTTTAGTTTTATTTTTAGAGGAACCAAATGTTGAGTGAACTTCTGAAAGCCAATATCTTTGTGGTTCTTTCTTCTTTTTATTTTTTTTTTGTCTTCTTCCTTCCTGTCACAAGTCTCCGCTGCCCCTGTGCATGAAATTTATATTAGATCACCTTACATGTTATTACCCAGTTTTTTGGCATGTATTATTTTCCTCACAAAAGAGGATATTTCCTGAGTGACTCCTATGTAGAATCTACTCATCTACTGTTTTCCAAGGTGTCTGCCAATAATAAGTGCATCATCAATAATTGTTGAGTATATGTATAAATAAAATTTGCTTTACGAAATATTGCACAGACACACTTCTCCTTTAAAAAAAAATCAGGAGACCTTAAGCCTTTATTCCTCTCCTGGATAGAATGGTAAGTCTTCCACGCCCTGCCCTGAACTCTTTCTACCATCATTTTCCCATGTTGAAGAATGAATGTTTGTGTCCCCTCAAAATACATGTTAAAATCCTAAGCTCCTTTGTGATGGTATCAGGAGTTAAGGCCATGGGTAGGTATCTAAGTCCTGAGGGTGAAGCCTTCATGAATGGGATTAGTTTCTAAGAGAGCTCCCTCACCCCTTCAGTCATATGAGGACACAGGAAGGAGACACCTTGACCTTGGACTTCCCAGCCTTCCAAACTGTTAGAAATAAATTTCTGTGGTGTGAACCACTCAGTCTATAATATTTTGTTACAGAAACCCAAAAGGATTAAGATAGCTCATCATCCCACAATGTACCTTTTTTTGTGCCAACCTGAATGTCTTCCTATTTCCCAAAGGGAAGATGCTCTTTTATAACTTTCAAAGTTTTTCTTTCTTTTCCATTTGTGAACTTTGATTTATTGTTCGAGATACAGGGAAACATTTATGAACTCTGTGCATCCTTATTTGATTCCCTGAGGAAGCTTTATTAGTACATAAGTGGCTCTTTATAACTATCTCTAGCATATCATTGATCATACCATAAACGGGATATTGTGGTTATTTATTTGTCATGCCATTACACTCACACTATACACACTTTCCTGAGCATAGATATTATACCTCACTACTATGTCTAAGTAGTAGCACAGTACCTGTAAAATAATTACACATTAAATATATAATATATATTTGTGGAATGAAAGAATAATGAATGAAAGAATGAATGAATGGAATAAGTAGCAGTTTAGAAATTGACAAAAGATTAACCAGAGTTTGGATCCTGTTTTAACCAGTTCTAGCTTATGATTCTGGGCAAGTCTCTTGCCTTTCTAAAGCTTCAATTTTTCCATCCCTAAAATAGAGTCACAGTAGTACTTTCATAATAGGGTTGTGATAAAGGTTATATGAACTCATTCATGGAAACAAATAGAAGTGTCTGGAAGATGCAGAAAAAGTGGAAGGAGAGGATGAAGGAAAAGAAAGATGAGGAGGAGGGGG
This sequence comes from Myotis lucifugus, assembly GCF_000147115.1. NCBI lineage: Eukaryota > Metazoa > Chordata > Mammalia > Chiroptera > Vespertilionidae > Myotis > Myotis lucifugus. The sequence goes on along the minus strand of NW_005871194.1, from coordinate 987,258 downwards.
AAGGGGAAGAAACAGAAAAGATGGAGAAGCAGAGAAGGGAGGAGGAAAAGGAGGAATAAAAGAAAAGCAAGAAGTTGAAGAAGAATGGTAAATACACCTAAAGTAAATAGGAAAGCAAGGACAAAGTAAACAAAATTCAACCAATCAAATGGTAATTCTTGATTAGGAGACCTTATTGGGTTGTGTGGGAAGGAAGAAGAAATAGTGATGATAAAAGAAAATTGTCATATCCCTGTTGAGTCCAATCATCCATTCTTGCACCTTTGCAACTAACAGAGATAGTCAAAAGATAAAAACTGGATGGGAATTTAAAAGGGAAAGAAGTTATATTAAGCCATATATGTGTGAGATTTTCTGTCTCTTTTCAAATATTTTAACTACAAGTAAAAGTGTCATTTAACGATATTACTCTTATGGTTACTTCATTGGGTGGGATGCCTGCAGTAAAGGCAGATCATCAAAGCAGCATCTCTAAGATATTAAGTATCCTAAGAACGGCAGGAACCTGAAGAAGCTTGACATCAGGTGATTTTTTTAAATTGTCACAGTATATTGTCAACATTATTATGGGCATATTTTAAGGAAGAAGGGAGAACTGGGGCTTTCCAGGGAGTCGAATTTCATGAATTAAAACAGTTGCTGAATCAATTGTTATACCTACATCAAAGCCACTGAAAATAAATGAGGTTTCACAAACAAACTGTTACCTGGGTTATTAAGGGGATTTTGGTGTGGGTGTGTGTGTGTGTGGGGGGAGAGTGTGGTTCAGGATTCAGACCCCAAGGAAGAGTGGAGAAGAAAGACAGTGGGATTCTCTTTTAACCTTTTAAGTAACCTTTATCCCCACAGAAGTGAAACTTAGTGAAATGTGGGCTACGAGTCTCCAACATTAGTGCCCCCTTAGATATCAGGTCCCCTTTTGCTAAAAAACAAGTAAATCTGGGGGGGAAAAGTCAGTATAAATCCTTCATAAATAGCCACACCCATGCTCATGTATTTGTCACCATCTGTGAAGAGCATTCTTATTGTTTAGAAGCTTCTGAACAGCACATATCTACACACACACACACACACACAGAATGAAAATTTCCCCTATAGTCGCTCTACATCCCCAAATCTGTTGACAAATATTATTTGTGCCAATGATTCTGAGATATAAATATCATTGTCATTTTGATGTTATAGAAACTCAAGAGTGAAAACATAATGGAGGGACACGTGGTTTGCAGAATCTTTAGTGGCCACTAAGTTGACTATTGATCTTAAGAAGCATTACGAATACTAAAAGAAAAGTTCTTTGGCTAAAATTATGTCTCCAAAGTATTCTTCCGAATAAAAAGGAATCAAATTATCCACTTAATTTTAAAAGTTGCTATAAATACATATGTACACTTCTATTTATGAAACAGGCCTGTAACAACATTCTCAACCACAATACAACTCTCTCCTAGAACATCTAGGAAGGACGTCATCACTCTGTCCCATATTTACAGTAAGTTCCTTGGAAATCAGGACAATATCTACCATCATCTTCCACCCCAGGATGCTCAAACACGTGATTTACACCTAGCAGAGGTTCAAAATGCCCTTCTTTTGTATGAACCTGAACTGTAACCAGAGTGGGTATGTGTACCCACATATGTACAAGTTATTGATGTCATTATAAAAGTGATTAATATCCCCCCCGAGATCTTTCAGTTTCCAAAGTTTATGCCAAAACGAGTGGGCTCAGAGCGTACGGGGAACGGAGGGTCTGAAAGGGTCCAGTTTCTGTCTCCTGTCACAGACCCAAATGCTATTCTTACTTCCTGAAGGCCAATGATTGGCTTGGCACCGCACAGCTCACAGGGGAACGCTCTGTCTCTGCCCAGTGGGATTTGAAGAACAAGGCTCATAAGACATAAAAGACAAGTAAAAACTGGCAGGAGTGAGGAGCACTCAAAGCCTGTGGCTTAAAATACCATAAAAAATAATCATTAAAACCAGGCGCCTCACACGCCCCATGATCTACTCCAAACACAGAGGAAAACAGAAGACTTTTCACTCGGTCACCATAGCCTCCTCTTCTAATTGGTAAGCATCAGGGGCGGAGTGATGAAGTCCTTCCTAGATGTTCCAGGAGAGGAGAGTTGTACTGTGGGTGGGAATGCTGTCATTAAATCTTATGGGCCCACAATTCCATGGCTTACACTGGGATATATTCATACAAGATGGAAGTGTTTCACCAGGCAAAAAGACCTTGTCCACATTACCTAAGATACAACTTGTAAGGACCAAGTTCGTATCTGAACTGAGGCCCAGGTTGATATCCACCATCGTGTGCCACAGAAGAGCCTTGGGTGATGTAATCACCCAAGGGCAGGCATGTCTTTCAAATGCTAATTCCCCACAGGCAAGGGATGCAGGAGGCCTCTGGAAGCTGGAAAAGATTTGGACATGAATTCTCCCTACAACCTCCACAAGGAATGCAGTCCTGCTGACACTGTGATTTCAGGACCTCTGACTGAGCTTAGAATAATTTGTTATAGCAGCAATAGAACACTAATACAGAGAGGGAGGGAGAGAGAAATAGAAACATCAATGATGAGAGAGAATCATTGATTGGCCACCTCCTGCACGCCCCACACTGGGGATCAAGACTGCAACTGGGGCATGTGCCCTGACCAGGAATGGAACTGTGAACTCCTGGTTCATAGCTCAATGCTCAACCACTGAACCACACCAGCCAGGACAGAAGAAACTTTTTAAAATCATCCTTTCAAAAAAAGCCTTGGTAATGGGTATGTCTCAGGTCCCACTGTAGATTTGGACCCTTCAGAGGGCATCTGGCGACACTTGCATAGCCAGCGGGTCCCCCACAACCATGTCGAATAAGGACTAAAAGCTGGTGACAAAAGGTAGGAATTTCAAGAATGACAGAAACAGGAAGAAACAAATGCCAGGGGAAAGTGATGAGTGACTTCCAGAGACCAATATGTTGCCACATCAAAGTGTCCCCGTATGCTTTTGAAGGAGGTTATTTCTGTCTGTGCAAAGATGTTATGAAATGCTACCCTGGGTGATAACAGTTCCCGCTCCTCCGCCCCCTCAGTGGTATAGAATTACAACCGGGGATAACAATGAAATATTATTAGAGCTTGTGGTTTCCAGGGTTAGAATGTGTATCTTCAGGACTTGACAAGCTCTGAAAGGAGGTGGCACTGCTGACAGTTCACTAGGCTACGACAGCCAGAGCCTTGACAAAATAAATGGCCAGGATGTCTGAAGTCAGGTCGAGTTAGAACATCCACAATCTTAACACTATTTTGACATTCCAGATCTTCATGATTTTTCAGAGGAACAGTTCTCTGACTCACCTCTAATTAGACCAAGAAGAGTTGAAGTGGAAGCAACAGGCAAGTAGCAGGTCAATAAAATCAATCTTTTTTTCTAATTAATGTATACACTGCTTGATTATTTCGATGAAGTGAGGAAAGTCACGTGGATATTCCAAAAATAGTAGAGTATGAGAAACATCATTTCTATCTTAGCTTGAAATGCTTGTGTGTGTGTGTGTGTGTGTGTGTGTGTACAGCTCAATTACTGTCCTCATTCTGGGGCTGTTTTATGAAATGATGCCTTCTGGGTAGCACAAAAAACATTAGGCAGCCTGGCCATCATGACTCAGTGGTTGAGCATCAACCTATGAACCAGGAGGTCACCTCTGGATTCCCCATCAGGGCACATGCCAAGGTTGCGGGCTTGATCCCCAGTGTGGGGCATGCACGAGGAAGCCAATTAATGATTCTCTCTCATCATTGATGTTTCTCTATTTCTTTCTCTTTCTCTCTCTCTCTCTCTCTCTCTCTCTCTCTCTCTCTCTCTCTCTCTCCCGTCCTTCCTTCTCTGAAATCAATAAAAAATACATTAAAAAAAAGTTAGCTACATAGGGAAACCATTTGCGATGAAATGTTTTCAAGGAAAATGTCAAAGGGGACAGTTAAGTGTATGGATAATAACGTTATGAACAGGAAAAATGACTATTCCAGGGGCTCCAGGGACAGAAACTTCTAAGCAGCATCTAAACAAGTTACCGTGATTCCTGCTGGTAACTTGTACCAACTTCAAAGCTTCCCTTGGGGGATATGCCAAGACAACCCATTATCAGAAAGGAGTGGTTCATTAGAGCGAATTATTAGAATGTCCAACCTGCCTTAGACAGAGTGAGGCTGCTGAGCTACACTGTACAAATGAAACTGCTTACATAATGAATAATTCTTGTTTAAATTGGAAATCTGATTTGTGAAGCTGGAATAGAGTGACACCCAGGGGGTGGAAGTGGGGTGAAGTAATCAGAGACTATAGCAGACATCACATTTCAATGACGTTTCCTCGATGTATCTTAATTATGCAACGAACTTTTCTAGACATTTTTAACAAGTTAGAGATTAGTCTGTTTTCTTGGGGTGTTATTTCTTCCCTCATAAAAATAGGCATTTTTTTTAGCTGAAATTCACATGGCATAAAATCAACCATTTTAAACTGTCTATAATTCAGTGGCATTTAATATATTTACCATGTTGTGCAACCATCACCTCTATCTTTCCCAGATGCTTTCTCTGTACCCATGAATAGTATTCAAAGTCCTTGGAGTCTCACTAATGCCACTGCTTCATAAAGGGGAATTTAGACTGAAGGTCACAATATAATAAAGTCATTTTCTTAGTCACTCCTGAAGGGAACTTGAAAGAAACAGGTGCACAGTCTGGGAGGAAGACTGAGTTGATAGAACTGATTAGTAAAAAGACTTTGAATTTTTTTCCTTCCTCAATGTTATTTCCTTTTCTTTTCTCCCATAGTAGGTTCCAAAAACATATCATGAGAAAGCAGTTTCATACAAACAGATGTATCTTACTCTAGGAAAAAAAACACAAGCAGCAATTAAGAAGAAACAGAATGATAGCCACCACTGATAAAAGACGGCTTCCCGCACAACTTTCCCCCTCCTCCTTGGTGTGCACACATCTGGGAACTTGCTCAGTTGTCGTAAGGTTAAGGAAGTAAACAGATGTCGGCTGCTGATAACAATCTCTGGTGAACGTTCAGAGCCCAGTGGTGGTTTGCCCAATGGCTCTTTTCTTATCAGAATGCCATTATAAACTCTCACCCGGGCCAGCACTCCGCCTGCCCAAGCAGCTTTCATCTGGCATCCATCCTGGCCATAAAACAAGCCGATGAGTAATACCACAGCCCAGGTGGCTACAATTTCCAACTTCCACACCACCTGACAGCGTGCAACCACTTTCAAGTCAAGGTTTCCCTATATCGCTAGGTGAAGACAGTGAAGAGAACCCTAAGCGTTGTAGCCCAGTCCCGGACATGCCCAGGGTTGAAGAAAACACTCTTACTCATTTCCCAGAAAGTCAGCAAATCCTGTGAGTGATCGAAGTGGAATGACATACGCAAGGAGGGCAAAGGCAACTGGACAGATATCAGCAAGGCAGCTTGCATACCAGCAAGCACCTGATCTTGACAAAGATTGTCTTGACTTGCGAATGTGTTCTTCATTCGACCGCCAGGAAAGTCTTTGTTGGTGGTACCCAGGTCTGTAAGCCGCAAATGTCTCAAGGGCTTTTACACTACAGATAAGGTAGCAGTTATGATCCAAAACACTCCTTGCTGGGTCTATATTTCTGTCCTGGGTTTTAAGACATAAAAATAATGCAGAGAAACTAAAGCTTAAATTATTTTTTAAAAATTAGATAAGAACTAGATAGAGGTGATGGTTGCACAACATGGTAAATACATTAAATGCCACTGAATTATAGACAGTTTAAAATGGTGGATTTTATGCCATGTGAATTTCAGCTCAATAACAAAAATAACTTTACATTTTGAAAAAAAAAGAGAGCAGCTGAGGAATTATGGCAAAACATTCTGGGAACCATTTTTCATTCATTCGTTCACTCCACATTTTTCACACACTTAGTAAGGACCAAGGCACTTTTTGGCTTAGAAAATTAGGGCAGTTATATTCTCATATCCTTAAATTCCCAAAGGATATAGGGCCAGATTATTTTTTTGTAATCGAGTCTTCTGGGAGAGAAAACATTTTCTGTCTTATCGAGCAGAAGGCTCCAGGGTTCGTGAGCCAGATTCGTCGCAGGCTGGGACACTTTCTAGCTGTGTGATTCTAACCAAGCTGCTTAAGCTAAGCCTCATGTGAAAATGAGGATAATGAAGGTATATACTTCATATGGATATTTTGATAATCTTAGTAGAAAATGCAGGTAAAGCCTTTAGCATAGTCCTAGTATTACAATTAAATTGATGTCAGGCTTGATATCTGATGTAATGTGACTGTCAACCTTCAGGACAATATGACGTTTTAAAATATATTTTGGATTCCTTCGTTTCTTAGCACATTCCCATGGTTGTACAATACATTTTACGAATGATAAAAGCAGCAGTTCTGAATCAAATTAATTTAGAAAACGCTCTGAATTTGGACCCTGGAACTATAGATTCAACTGACTAAAGAGCTAACTTTTGTCTTCAAATTTTTCCCAAGTAGAAACTGGCCGTTATCTAGTGACGTGAGAAGATTCTGGTTATTTCCTAAATTAGGCTCAATGTCCTGTGAAATAGCTTTCAAGAGAGTCAATATTTTGGGGAAGGATAAGGTAAAATAAATACATCTATCTCTAGCTGCAGTTTGTATTTTTCTCTTCACTTTTTTGGAAAATCAACTTTATTGAGCTATAATTTATATGTAATAAAATTTCCATACAGCCTGGCTGGCGAGGCTCAGTGGTTGAACACTGACCTATGAACCAGGAGGTCAGGGTTTGATTCCAAGTTAGGGCAGATGCCCGGGTTGTGGGCTCGATCCCCAGTAGGGGTCATGCAGCAGACAACCAATCAATGATTATCTCTTGTCATTGATGTTTCTATCTCTCTCTCCCTCTCCCTACCTCTCTGAAATCAATAAAAATATATATTTTTGTAAATGTCCATACAATGGGTGAGTTTTAACAAATATAAATATACTCTTACGTAGCAACCATTCTGACAAGAAATACAAGCTATTTCCATTACATTCCCATCATCCCCAAGACTTACCTTTGTGACTCTGTGCAATTGACCCTATCCCATCCCTGGCCCCTGACAACCACTTACCTGCTTCCTGACTTTTATAGGAGCACAATTCAGTTTAGAACAAAGTGTTTGCAAACTATGGCCCACAGCTAGCCCACTACTCTTTTTTTTTTGTAATGTCCACAAGCTACAACTGTTTCCTTTCTTCCTCTTTTTTCCTCTTCTTTCTTTCTTTCTTTCCTTCCTTCCTTCCTTCCTTCCTTCCTTCCTTCCTTCCTTCCTTCCTTCCTTCCTTCCTTCCTTTCTTTCTTTCTTTTAATATTTAAATATTTGGGAAAAGCAAAAACAAAAGAATAATGATATTTTAATAGACATGAAATGTTTGATATTAAAATTTCAATGTCCAAAAGTTTTATTGTGATTCATTCCTGCTCATTTGTTCGCATGTTGTCTATGGCTGTTTTTGTACTACAATGGTAGAGTTTAATAATTGCAACTAAGGCCCCATGGCCCACAGGAACTGAAATATTTACAGTTTGGTCTTCCACAGAACATGGAATCATACAGCATAAAGGGTTCTGAATCTGGCTTCTTTGCTCAGGGTAAGTTTTTGAAATCCATCCATGCTGTTACATGGGACAGAATCCAGCCTTTATACTGCTGAGTAGTATTCTACAGTGTGAATATACCACAGACTGCGTGCTCATGCACAGGCTAAAATAACACATGCATTGTTTCTAGTTGGGACTGTTCTGAATTAAGCTGTTATAAACATTCTTGTGCAAGTCTCTTGTGCACAGCTGTTCATTTCTCTTGGGGACATGCCTAGAAATGATTTAATGGGTGACATGATAAAGGTGTGGTTCACTTGATAAGAAGCCACTAGGTCTTGCTCCTCAGTTTTTGCCCAAAATGACAAATTTGTTACATTTGTATTCTTGGGGATTTAAAATGGCAAGCGTTTCTAAGCAATAACATGTAATCTAACTCAGGTTAACTTCCTGAGTTATTGGTATGGTTCTAACTCTAAGTTATGGTTGCATTTCTACCTCTCTTACCCTGTTTTCAGATAATGCTATTGTCTTCCTATATATTCCTTTTAAAATAAAGAAACAAGTGCATTAACAAAAAGCAATTAGTTTAATAAAAATCTACTTGTCTTCTCCCTCTTCAGACCTATCTTTCTCTCAATCGCCCTCTTTTTTGTAGGTGAGATGATTAACTTAAAAACAGAGACAGAAGGATTTGGGGAATTTATCTCTTCGTGTCTATCACTTTGGTTACCACCATGCAGGTAGCCCTCAAATATTGGAACATTCTAGATCTTTAAAACAGGATATGCGAATAAGTGTTTCTTATTGTTTGTGCCAGACTGGGTACCTCAAAATTGAAGTAGAGCTATCGATCTAGAAATCGTCTGCTTCTGGTGTCTACATGTTCAGTTCAAGATAATTTATTGAGAATTTGCTATACCCTAGGCACCATCTTATTAGTCTAAAGATAGTCTGGATACACACTTAGTTATATAACATATTTAAACATATAGCCATACTGCAAATGATCCATTTGATTTAGACTTTCCTCCAGACACCCATGTCTTCTCATATTTAACACATTCCCAGTCTGCATGATAATTTGCATGTACAAAGGCGATATCTAACTACTCCGCTGACAGAAGAGACCCAAGATGGATGTGTGTTTCTTTCATCTTGCTACTGTTCTCTCAGTCATCCCCAAAAAGCAAACAACAGTCATCTGCTTAGTTGATGACTAAGGAACTGTTGACGGACATCTAACTCTTAGTGCTGCGAGTCTCCGGAGCCAATTACGGAAGTAGGGCCTTGGTTCTGCTTCAGGTTGCAAGCTGCCTGAATCAAGTGAGTATGACTTGTTAGGTATCTGAATGCATAAATATGGAGGAGACAACGGTGGAAAGAGCAGGCAAAGGGCATTCCAGACAGATGAAACGCAAGTGCAAATCTCTCGAGGCAGAAGGCTGGGCCGGCCTGGGGATCAGGGAGGAAGAAGGGCCTGCCTGGCCAGTGAGCAGTGGGGAAAGGGGGAGAGAGAGAGAACACTGAAGGGTGAGGTAGGCATGTAAGATCACATCACATCGCGGCTTGCAGGCCATGGGAAGAACTTAGAGACCACTACAGAGCAATTTGAAATGATCAGAAGTACTTGAAGAAGTCTCACTCTCCAATGGATATTTGTGCAAGTGCACACTCAGCGGCTGTGCCAGGTAAATGAATGGTAGTCAGGTGGGAGAAGAACAAGAAAGACCTGTTGGAAGATTATTGCAGATAGTGCAGGTAGCAGGTAATGTTGGCCATGGAGAGGGAGCAAGGGAATGTGTTTTATTGTCAGAATTTAGGCAGCGGGCCAGTGATGTTCTCCTTCTGCTGTGGAATTACAGGGCCATTCAATGTAATCTTGCGTGGGAAAGTACTTCTAGGCTCCATGTCATTCTCCTAAGCCACACTGTACATTTCTCAAGGAAAAGAATGTCATTGCTTTCTTGTACCACCAATGAATAGGCACTGTTATGAGATGAATGTCTGTGTGTCGTATGGTAAAATCTAACCTCCAGTGGGATAGAATTTGGAAGTGGAGCCTTTGGGAGATAACCAGATAAATATTCCAACAACAATCCAAAATAGGAGATATGTTTCCAGGTTAGAAGAGTCGCTATGACAGTGATTGAACAATAAACCCCCAAACACACCATCATGAAATGCCAACTCTAGCGACAAAGAAGCCTATAATTTTGTAGTAAGAAAAAAGTTCTGGAGTCCATGATAAATAGATTTTTCAACAGTACCTCTAAATGAACAAAGGCTCTGGGGGAAAAAGTCTTCAACAGTTTTAGGAAAAGTTATTTCCAACACAAAAATTACACATCCTACTAAATTCTCAATTCAGGGTATCTACAGATGTAGGAGGAGGCAAAAATTTACTCTCCTACGGAAACTATCAATGTTTTATTCCTGGATGGAAAAGGAGACGAGAGTTCTGAAAAACAGGAAACTGACTTGGAGGAGGTGAGGGAAATCTGGATGATGGTCAAGAGAGATCCAGTATAGGAGCTGTGCATCCAATGTAGAGAGCAATCAATCTGGAGGACAGTGTGTCAGAACGTTCTGGAAGATCATGTCAGAAAATGAAATTGATAGACTACTAAATGTCTATTATCATATTGAGAAACATATACAGAGCTGAGGCAAACATGGGGCAAAGACTAATGATCAGTTTAAAAAAAAGATAACTATTACAAAGAAAATAATATTATAGTATACTATGGCTCAGCTGGGACTACTATTTTCATAGGTATATTAATATATAGGAATGGATATTGACCTAATAATAAGTAACCGATATTGGAAAGAAGGGACAATAGGATTCTTATAAGCAATGGAGAAGCAATAGTCACATCCCCATTTTCCACAGTGAGAGTTCAAGAAATAATTATTACAACTAAAAAATCAAGAAACAGTGGTATTATCAAACATTAAAGTCATGTAGATAAATATTGAAAAATCTGCTAAAAGAATTAACGGTGATTGCTGTTTTCAGCAACAAGGTAAAAATGTAGGCAGAAAATCACACCCTCCCCCTGCCACACACAATGTTATTTTAATATTCAGACCATCATCACTGTAATTAAATTAGCTGATCAGGTTTGCCAAAGAAATCCAGCTCTGGGAAAATCTTGTTACTATCATTGGGCTAGAAAACCTCATACTCTTACTTTTAGTTGACTAATTTTGAATTCCATTACCTTTATTTTTTTTCCAAAACATACTTGACACAGATGAAGTAAACATAATTGAAAAGACACATCTATGAAGATCCAGATCTTAAATAGCTCCTAATTAATGGAGGAGGGGAAAAGAAGGGGAGGACAAGGTTAATGTGGGTACTCTAACTTCTGATAGTTACTCGCTTATTTTTCTGAGGATTTTATCCAGGCCAAGTAAACTCATACATCACACATGTGCACGCACACACTTCTTACACACCATTTTTTTTCTTTTTCAACTAACAGGAAAATGCCATGAGTAGAGCTGATTTGCTCAGAAATGACTATGAATCAGTGGCTTTTAAATCCTATTACATGTAGATGGAAAGATACAATAATGCTAATCTAATTAGGGAATTAATTCCCAAGGCAAGACTGTAAAATAAAATGCCCCTCGATGCTCTTCCAGACACACATCTCAGCAATCTTTCCCTGCCAATCTCTCATCAATCCAGCCTCCAAAGAAAAGGCCGCCATGCTGGAATCTAGACCCCTTGTTTACCTCCCTAACAGGCCAGACTCTAGAAATGCACATAGATTTGGTTTCATGTGTGCTTTTTCTATCCAGAGAAGGAGAACCATGTAGGCTTTGGCCTGAGAGTACCCCATTCTGTGAAGTTTCCAAAGGAAGACAGGGTGTGGTGAGCAATCCTGGCACGTCAAGTGCTGAGGATAGATGCCCTGTGGGATCTTGCCATACATCACACCCACACACCCTATTGTCATTAGTACGCATTAGACAACACCACCCCACCCTGCCGTGCACTGGGATTTTCAATTTACAAAAACCTCCTGAGCTTTCTGTGTAAATATCTCACAAAGGGTAACATGGAGGCCATTGCTTATAACTCCTGAAACCTCGTGCTATTGGACATGGTTTCATTTCCAATACACAGTGAAAAAATGAACCATGAAGATGTTGGGGGAGACCAAAAAATGGACTCCATCTCATAAATAAGAGATCTTCAGAACTTTTTTTTTGGTCCATGCTATATTGCTGTACATTTTGGTAAATGAAAAAAAAATCTATTGAAACTCTTTTCCATTGTCCTATCTAACCCCAAAAGTAACTATCTCAAAAAATATATATAAATTTGCTCATTCAGAACCAACTATCAGATTAGAATACAAGGCTGCCCCATTTACTATGTTACCATGTCACCATGGGCGCAACTAGAAGGAAAATAAGAAATACCAAATGACATTGGTGAACTAACATTCTGCTCATATTTACTATACCATCTGAATTAGGAGAAGTCAGAATTTTGTATTAATTAAAAAATATAAAAGGTAAGTTTAAAAACTGTCAACACATACCTAAGTTTCTAAGATGCAGAGCTCCTAGGAGGTCACAGGGCCAGGACCCTCTCGCCTCCGACAAATGAGCCAAGAATATCTCAGGACACTGGAAAACTGTTCATTCTCTAATGAAATCCACCCAACCTCCACATAAGATGTGGCATCAGCCTCTAGCTACCTAGAACGAAGGTGAGTGGTACATACAGGGTAGAAATTCATTTTACTGTGAATTTTCCATAAAGGTTTCCTTATACTAAGTATTTTACTGATTGATAAAATAAAGCTTTAGGTGGAAAATAACCATCAGGAAAATATGATTTATTTTCCTTTGACTAAATTGCCAGTGAAACAAATTACTAAGTTTGCATCATTTAGGCTTCTGATGCAATGTCTATGTTTACCTATAGAAAAAATAGAATTCCCAATTATAACCCCATCCCCAAAAAATCTGGAAACAAGTAATTCAAATCAGCAGCCTTTCCCTGTATAACCTTTACCCTAATTAATGACCATAATGACACAAAGGATTGGGATTCTTGCCAATTATTAGCTTCATCTCTGGGTTCTGTTTCTCAACATAGGTTCAATAAACAATTCAAGACTTGCTGGAGTTTGAAAGCAAGAATTGAAGCCAAATCTCTGGGTATATTAAAACCATTCCTATAACAATAACCTCCAACCGGGGGATGAACTAATCATTTCTGTTGTTCCACTAAGCTTCTAACTGAAGACGCTGAATCACAGCCCCCTCAAAAAGGAAGCCCGGGCTTAGCTAACAAGAGAAAAGTATTTACTGACCTTCAGGTACCCTTTGTTTCTGAGCTTCTCTGACATACACTCTTCTTCTACAGCACATGCCTCTCATTCTTCCATGCCAGCATTTGATAGCTGAGCTTAGGATGGTGGATGATGATGGGTGACTCATAACCCATCACTCATATTCCATTAGGGGAAAACAAATGAGGTAGAATGTCTGGGAACATGCTCTTAGCCAGATAGTTTTCCATATTTCCCCTTACCTGTGGTTTTTCAAGGCCCCAATCAGGAGGTAGGAAGATCTCTGTTTAGGAGGTGGTGAATCTATCTGTTATAATGCCAGCGTAATTGGAAATCATTGAGACATGAGACTCTATCTTGCTCATACTTCATCTATGCTAAGTGATTAGAAGACCTCTGTGTCCCTAAATCATTTCTTTTAACTATCTGTCCTTTTGGGTTGAGTATACGCCTGTTTAGATGCAAGGAAAAACTTGGAAATAATAACATACTCATTCAACAACTTGTTTGTGGGATTTTAAGTAAATTTATGATTCTTTCTAGACTAAGTGACAGCCAGCCCAAGAAGAGGGTTCTATGTAAAAAAAAAAAAACCAAAAAAAACACAAACAAACAAAAAAAAAACACTCACTCAATAAAATGTGATGAACGATAGATGAAAGGACAGAGCAAAGCAGAGTCAATACATGATGCACAGAGACCACAATGCTAGACTCTTCAAATGCACGTTTTATGAATGGAAGGCCTCTCTGCAAGAGGATGGCAACTAAGGGTAATTTCACACTGAATACCTGACTCCACAGAGGATAAGTGTTCATTCTCCTTTACACAGGACTACATGACTCAGTCCTAGACAATGAATAAATGTTTTGATCTGAAAACTTTCCACCAATGAAATATGTCTCAATCTACCAGTAATGTCTGAATGTACTGATTCCTTTCTGCTTTTCAGAAATACCCATTTGTCCTCTGGTCAAAGAATAAGAAATATCCACACCTTTAACTGCCTAGTTGATTCAATCAGGCACTCAGGGTATAGCAGACCTTTATTTAAAGAGATAGCATTTTAGTGTGTTGACAGTTGTGAGACACACAAAGTTTTGCATACAGAACAGAAAAAATATTTAAATATTTTATCCTTGCATTCATGCAGAAATAGTTGAGAGAGAGAGAGAGAGAGAGAGAGAGAGAGAGAGAGAGAGAGAGAGAGAAGATGCAGGTATTCATTTACCCAGCTTCCCTTGCAGCTAGAAGTAGCAATGTGGTCAATTCGACATAAGGGGACATCTGCTCAGGGACTTTTGAGATAGAATTTTATATCTAATATACAGAGAGAAAACATGAGCCTAGCTCTCTTCCCCATATTCCTTCTTCTAATATTTGGGTGTTGACTAAGAACAAAACTGCTGGAGCTGTAGTATGAAGGGAGAGAATGTTAGCACTTAAGGTGACAGAGAAAAATGGGATGAGCTTGACTTTCTAATGACATTATTAACCTGATGAATCTATCCCAAGACTGCCATAACTCTATTCTTCTTTGTACATGCAAGAACTCGAGACTTCTTTCTAAGAGAGAGATGGATGGCCTCTGTTATTTAAGCATTTTTAAAATTGAATTTATTGGGGTGACATTGGTTAATAAAATTACACAGATTTCAGGTATACAATTCTACAATACATCCTCTGTATACCGCATTGTATGTTTACCACCCTAAGTCAGGTCTCCTTTCATCACCATTTATTCTCCCTTTAGCTTCTCCTACCCTTTATCTTCTATGTCTTTTACTTGCAGCACAAAGCAAGTGATTAGTTTAGAAGAGGGGAGGCATAAGTCAATTTGAACCAGCACAACACAAAAGGAGAATTTCTCTGGGCTCCTGAGTAAAGGAATCTATCAAATGTGAACACTGAAACATGTGTCTTTCATTATTGCTGATAGCCATTTGAGACCTTAAAATGAGCCAGCCTGAGGATGAGGCAATAGACTGAGAATGGCTGAGAAGAGAGATGGAAAGTGTTTGTGTCCTTGATGATATTATTGATCATTCAGCTAACAGACTGTAGTCGACATTGAATCTTGGCTTTCTATCATGTGAGATAATTAACCTGTGTAAGGTTTAAATAAGTTTTATTTGGTGTACTGTGGCAGGTCAATTGCATTGATGGACTCCATGGATGACATCCACGGATCCATGCTCTTTGCCTTGTGACTGTAGGATCTGCCCACTCTGATTGTGAGAACTGCTTTAGTCAATAGAAAGTGACAAAAGTGGTGGTGTGCTGGTTCTGAGCCTAGACTACAAGAGACCTTGAGTGTCTCTGCTCTCTCTTAGAATTCTTCCATTGTCATGACTACCAGCCTGTAGAGAATGAGAGATTCACATGGAAGAGAGCCTAGTTGTCTCAGTGAAGGTCATCCTAGTCTACCGGGAGCCAACACACAAACATGAGAGAGCCAAGCCAAGATCAGCAGAACTACCCAACTTCCAGCTGACCACAGACATGAGTGAGCCTCGCCAAGACCAGAAAATCTGCGCAGCTGACCCACAGCGTCATGAGCAATAATACTAGTAAGTGTTCGTTGTTTTAAGCCGCTGAGTTTCTGGTTGTGTTATGCACCAAGATCCAACTGATTCCCTTATTTGTGTCACTTGCCGATGAAAGCATCCTAGCTGACCAAGCAAAATAAGAAGCAGGAGAGATCAGCAGGAGGGTGTCCTTAAGCCTCAGTGACCTCATAGTCTCATCCAGAAAACTGGGTAGCAATTTCTTGAATCTAGACAAGTCTCAAACCCTTTCTACTCACACGAACATATACATGCTCTCATCCTTTTTGAGAATGTTGATTATTTGTAAATTTGAAAAAAAATGGAAAAAGAATTGTTTTATCTACTACACTCCAGACATAGGAATATACCATCTGCCTAACGGACTTCCAGGGCAAATCACTGACTGAACAAGTGTGGCATCTTGAGATGCCTTGTGCCGATAGACTAGTCCAGACCGTATGTGGGGACCATTAGAAAGGTCTTGCAGTGATGTTACTATTATTACAGGGAAGAGGAAGCGAAGGTGCTATTTCTGTACCTCAGCTTCCTTGTCTGTAAACTAAAAATTTGGGTAATACCGTTATTGAGAGTGTTACCGAAACCCTTAAAATACTGCCTGATTCATAGGAAATGACAGACATTTTGCTGTTATTAGTGTTATCGTACTGTTGCCATTACTGTTATTGCCACTGCTTAGTTGTGTTAGAGAAAGTACATGAACAGTTAAGAAAGGTGTCTCAGGCCAGAGCATCCTCTAGTCCAGGGGTCCTCAAACTACGGCCCGCGGGCCACATGCAAATACAAATATTGTATTTGTTCCCGTTTTGTTTTTTTACTTCAAAATAAGGTATGTGCAGAGTGCATAGGAATTTGTTCATAGTATTTTTTTTTAGAGTCCGGCCCTCCAACGGTCTGAGGGACAGTGAACTGGCCCCCTGTTTAAAAAGTTTGAGGACCCCTGCTCTAGTCCTCCAGCATTCTTCCCCACCCATTCCTTGCTCTTGCTCTTAGCTTTTCCCAACATTTTCTCGCTCCAGATCCCAGTCCTCCAGCTGGCAGCGGGGACGGCACACGCGGAAGGGACGGCTGTCTGGCGGTCTCGGCTTGCGTTACCACGAACACTGGTTTTCCATTGCGTGCTCCCCTCCGTGGGCCGTAGCCACCAGGCCACGGTGCCAGGTGAAATACCAGCGCGCGCCGAGGTGGAAGATGGTTCATCCGGAGGCAATCAGCTCAGCCGAGAAAAGGGAGAAAGGAAAACATGTGTGGTTTTTCCCGCCTTCACCTTGGCAGAGAGAAATGGATGTAAATCTGGGGCTGGGGGTGCAGCCTTCAGAGGCCTGGAGGACCAGCCCGGCCCGCCGGAGCCAAGGCAGAACACATGGTACTTGTGTGTGGCAGTGACACCTGAAGAAAAATCACTCTGAGGCGTGCGCCCGACCATTTAACTGCCGTGGGCACGGGCCCAGCTTTTTCCCCACATCAAATGGAAATGGTTGGAGGAAGCTGGTCTTTTTTTTTTTTTTTCTGTCCGCTTTCACCCTACTGAATGTCTGACAGCCATTTTACCGTGTTTACAAATTATGAAAATTCTGGGGACCTAATTACGAACGTAATGAGAAGTCGCAGGAGAAGGAACCGTTGGAGCAGGTTAAGGCAGAGAACAGTCTGCAAAGTCCTTGAAAAATGAGCTGCTCGCCCTCCACATCTGCCACTAAATCCAGGCATTCCAGCCTATTGCAATGCTGATCTGAAACCCCAAAGAAAGAAATCAACTCTGGGAGAAGAGTAGGGGAAAGAGGCAGCCATCAATACCGAGCAGACAAATTCGCTTCTACGATCTATACCTTTCTCTTCCAATGGATCCGAAGCCAGAAAAAATTTCAGGAAAAACAAGTTTTATAACTTAAATGAGAGGTGATAAATTTTAAGTTCTCTGCAAAAAAGAAGGCCCAGCCTTTCTTCAAGTTTGACCTTGCTGTTTTCACACCATCTGGAAAGAAAATCTAGTTGTCTTCCCCCATTTGTTTTATGTTGAATAAAATTAATGCATGTGCAGTAATAACAGAAAGACTGTAAGTATGTTCTAGACTGGTTATAAAGTGGGTTCGATGGCATGATACATCATAATAATTTAACCAATGTTGTTCTTTCTACAATGCCGTTCTTTCTTGAAGATTTTTTTTTTTGCTAATTTTTTTTTTGGTTAAGCAGACCTGGACAAAATAGAGTTATTGTCATTATCCCTGCATATAAAAGATGACTTGTGGCAGTCAAGTTGGGTTAGAGATGGTAAAATGATTTTAGAACACAGCCCTTTCACTATCCAGTCCTATAATCTTCCAATCAGAAAATGAAGCTTTCTGAGTTTAGATAATAATACCATAATATTTATATTTCATACCACAACTCTACAGACTTGTGCTACAAGACGATTAGTAACACCATGTAATGTGCTGAAATCTTATATACATTTTGTGTGGCATTACTAGAAGCAGTCCCTTAGTTGTATTATGCAGCTAAAGTCTCAAGTGTTGATGTAACATAGATACACATCTTTAAGTTCAGAATCTTGTGATAGTTAAGAGATTCCACAATAAATCCTGCCATTTTCTCATCCTTCTTGACCCTCGTCTATTTATACGTAGTAAACAAGACAATAAGGATTTTATTAATTAACCAAATGTGAAATATGATTACATTTTCAACTTCCCCTGCTGTTCGTTTCCACAAAAAATGGGCTAAGGTTGGGTCCTGAGCTCCTCTTTCAATATCATAAGCCAAGACATTTACAAAGTTTCTCCTGACTTCCCCTGAGCTTTATAAAAGCTGTGCTTTTATAAAAGGTAAGGAAAGGCAAGGAACACACACCTTAATGCCTGTGAGAGCGTGAAAGCAGAAAAAGGGAAAGCTATGAAAGCAACTCTCCGTGCACATATTCTTTGACTGAAATACTACACAGCCCCATAAATAACTTCCACCTTATATTCTCCAGGTACCTTTCCACTGGGCATATGCACAGACGGGGGAACATCACCTGAACAACATTCAATGTTCTGATACAGGCCAATCCCTGCCATAGTGTCTTGTTTTGAAAGTCCAGCAATTTTTTCGGTGTGAGTTGCTCATGCTCAAGACAGCCAGGCTGTGAGCCAGTGCATGGATTCTTCTTGGGCCTTGGAAGCCATTCCTTTCTGTCACCCCAGTTCCAGAGTTTCTCCAAGAAGGCAAGCGTGAAGGGTCCACGCTGGACATCCCAACGCCCACCCACTCTCGTCATCAGGCATTCTTCCACTCACCGGTGGCTTTTACAGATACCGGCTTGTCAATGTGCTGCCCTGCCCATTCATGGCAGGAAGTAAATCAACTGAGCCCCAAAGTCTGACTTGACTCAAAACAACCGGTGGCATATCTCGAATATTTTGCCTTGTCTTTGGTGTCATGCCCTCCCTCCTCCGCAAATTCTGTCTGCTCCTTTTCATCCCAGAGCCCATCCCTCTGGACTATGAATACAGAAATCCAAGGAGACTTAAAAGAAATTGTGACAAAATGTGTGTATGGCCACTAATGACAGTTGTCATATTTTATTTATTTAAGCAAACTATTAATTTGGAAATTGGAGTCAGAGAGAGCCCGTCACAGTAGGAAAAAAATACTAATTACTCTGCTTTGATGCAGGCGTGTCTCGCTATTTTGTCACAAGCTGGCTGTCGCCCATTGATTACTCCCTCAGCTACGAATTAGTTCCCCAATTTTGATACAGGGAGACAGTATCCAAGCACTGTAATATAATAACCATCTTCCTCATTTGGCCTAGACAAGCTAGGCTGAGCAGCCTGTCTGTGTTTCATTCCAAAGGAGTACAAGGTGAAAACAGCCTGGTTAAGTTTTTTAAAAAAAGAGAACTGCCAAATAGAAGAGCAGGTTCTTCATTAAAACGAGGCAGCACCGGATAGGCTGAGCGGGGATTTCTCGATCTCCCTCTCCCTCTGAGGAGGAAGCATTCAATGGAATGAGGCAGCTAGCTGCCTCTTTGAAACTTGCCATCATTCAGTTATTTTTACACTCTTTCTGCTAAGGTATAATTTAGAAATCAACAGTGCACATCCACCCACATGGAAACTTGTTGAGAATCTGGGAGCGGACCAAGAACGCCTTGTATCCTATCATCTGCTGTGCAGCCGCCTTGGAAAGGTACACGCTCACCCAAACACCCCTTTCAGCAGGCTCAGCTGCACATGGCGGGAAGGATGCTGTCTCGGGACACGGAAACCATCTGGAAACCAACATGCCCATCACTCCGTGGGGAGACGTGAAACCACGAGCCTGCAAACAGGGTTTCTTTCTCTGGCTTTGGCCATGACATCCTGATGGTTTGGAATTAGATCGATACTGCCTTTCAATGCATCACATTTTATGAGCAATCGCTCAGTACTAAAATACACAAATTTTCATCGCGATTTGAAAATGGATGCCTCCCTAGCCAAAGCTCCCATGAGTGTATAAAGCTGTGTTAACATGTTTCCTGACGGACCTCCAGCATGTTTCACGGGATTCAGCAGACTTTTTTCTGTATAGGGCAGCTTAATACACATGTTGGGCTCTGGAGACCATATGGCCCTGTTGAAACTACTCAGCTCTGTGTTTGTTAGTGAGAAAGTCTGCTAACGTCTGGCCTAGAACACCGCCTGGCCTCTAGTAAGCACTTAGTAAAAGCTCGGTTGATAAGGAATAAAACCGATGCCAGTTACTATCTCAATGGGTCTAGCGTAGAATGACATCATACTTTCATTCTTACCAGATTCTATTAAGGCACGTTGGTAACTAGCTACTATCTAGGCTAGGTAAACAATTGTAAAATTGTACTCAATACCCATAGGTCTTCACACTATAGCATCTTAAAAGGATACAGTGGTTTCTGGGCTAGGCCATGCCAAGCAACATACAATAAAAAATGGAAACACCAGTGAACGCAATGGAAATAGTTGCTGATTGGCCTCTAGTATTTGTCTACATAGACTCCTCTTCCTGTTCTTTTTCTCTCCTTTATTCTCTGTTGGTCTCATCTTCCCTTGTCATCTTCATTTTCCCCTGTTACATTCTTCCATTCCAACAGCATTGCCTCTATAGAGAAATCATCATATAGAGATGTTTCCTCGGGGTTTCTCTTCTGTAATCTTTTTCTTCTTGTCTCACTTCCAGCCCTTTTGCAAACACTGGCTACTGGATTATCTCCTTTGCCTGCCCCACACAACACTGAAAAAACAAACATGTCCCAATCCTTCTTTATACCACTTTCAAATGTCTCCAATATTTTCTCCGCATTCTCTCCTGTCTTTAAAAAATGTGTATCCCATTCCTTTACCATTCAAGTTTTTCCCACCATTCTTGATTTCATGCTCTCTAGTCTCCTCTGACGTAGATCTTGCCAAGTCAATCATTCTTTGTGTCTGTTTATATATTCAATTTACCTCTCTCTCTCTCTCTCTCTGGCTTCTTTCCCTTAACCCACAATAGCATGTTAAAGTCTCCTTTATTCAGAAATTCAAAACAGTTGTGAAGTCTGTATCTTCTGTCTCCTTTCTTAATCTCCTCCTCCAATCTGCTAAATGCCTCTTCTTGGGTCTCTGTTGGCCCATCTTCTCTCGCACAGTGTTCAGTATGGGCTATAATCTGATGATCCCCAAATCTGTGCCCCACCCCAAAGTTTTTCCAAAGTTCAGATCTAAATGTCTGACTCCACAGATTATTTCCAAGTGTAGAGTGTGCTGACATATTGGGTCAATATTCCCTTAAAATTAACTAATCTGATTCTCCCCAACTTCCCCCATACCTCCTCGCTTCACACCAGCTTTTATCTCTTTTCCCAGGACAAAATCAATCAACAAATCTTCCCCATGTTCTCTGTGCCATGTATGCACCCTTTTCCTTGCATCCCGGCCTAAACCATATTGTATTCTTTTCTTATCTTTTTTTTTTCAAGAGATTTCTCACTAGTCTCCTAAGTTCACAGTCTTGCTTTCCCAGGACATCATCATCACTGTTTTAAAGTCATCTGTCTAACATGTGGTTCATACCCTATTATACCTTTCCTCAGAAAACTTAGAATACCACCCTCAACCAAATACACTCAGACATACCTTTTCTTTTCCACCCTTCCTCCCTCTTTTCCTCCTTCTCCTACCCTTTTTTAAGAGGGATTACACATAGGTATGAATAAAGTCTCAATTTTTAATCACAGTTGAGTAGCACCCAACACTGTATGGCAAAGCATGAGCTCTAAACTTATCATTGTTAGCACTAAAAAAAATGTTCATTGTATAGCATAGAATTTATGAATAGAAAAAAAAATAGCAAACATGGACAGGTCTACACTATGGATTTAGCATAAAATATTTCCTGTCTGGAGGAAATCCTTAAATAACTAAATTAAAAGGTTGAATGAGTAGTACCTAAATGCAACTAAGCTTTCTCTCTGGGAGCTTTTCAGAGAACTGTGTACTCCATCATGAGCATGACCTCTTTGCCTAGCAGGCCACGCACTGACTCCAAGATCTGGAAGGGTTCAAGACAAATGAATCGGTTGCCTTTTGGTACAGAACTTTGGGTGTTCCATACTGATTTTCTGTGAGTGACTTTTTAAAAATATATATGTTTTTATTGATTTCAGAGAGAGAAAGGAAAAAGGAGAGAAGGATAGAAACATCAATGATGAGAGAGAATCATTGATAGGGTGCCTCCTGCATTTGCCCTATCTGGTATCGAGCCTGCAACCCGGGCATTTGCCCTGACCCAGGCATCGAACCTTGACCTCCTGGTTCATGAGTTGGCACTCAACCACTGAGCCAGCAGCTGGGCTGACTTTTTCTTTTTTTAATGAAAAGGTAAGAACATTGAGTAACTATGCAGGAGACAGCTATTGGAAAAGACTCCATTCTAATAAGTCATCAGTTTTCATGTTTTAAGTCATTTCAGGAAAAAAAATTTGGATGAAGAAAGAATAAATACCAGTGGTTACATTCACATGTCCTCCTGGTGATGAGAGCTGATGCCATAAAGCTAGCCAAGCCGACAGGGAAAATACCACGTTGATTTGAACATGGCACAAGGTTGAGCTTCAGAAATCAATCCCTGACTCTCCAGTAAGTCAAAGATGGAAGAGGGCGTGTGTGGGGGAAGATGGGATGCCTCCCCCTCCTGCAGCTGCTGGTGCTCTCTTTCCTGAAACCCCTGAGATAGCTGATCTCTTGGGGAACATTTGGAAACAGAATGCTACGCTAGGAGTAGAGAAGACACATGGCTTGCTATTCCCGAGCACGCAGCATGCGGAGGAACCACATTCTACCCGTGCATGAAATATCAGTTTGGCTAGCGCCATCTAAAGCTAAATTGATCCATATGATTGGAATTTTGCCCAGACCCTTTAACCAAAGAGGATAAAAAAAAAGCAGCATCATTTTGAAATTAGCATTATCAATACAGTAATACATTTTGAATGCTAGTTGGGCCTGACATAGGAAGTGATGTAATAAGAGACTGCTTACTGCTCCTGCCCCTTGAACAGGAAATATTTTCCTTGAGGAATAGAATACTTGAAAACTGCAGATTGCATTTTAATATTAACCAGATTTCTACATTAAACATGATTTCCGAGAACAATTTGATTTTTCTTTTCTCTCTCTCTCTCTCTCTCTCTCTCTCTCTCTCTCTCTCTCCCCCCTCCCCCCCCCCCACACACACACGGCGCCCCTCAAGCAAGTGATCAGAACAGCGTTCAACCACGGGCAGCCCCTGGAATGGACCCAGGGCTGCCTGCAATTTATATGTCAAACTCGGTGCTGTTGAGCGGCGGAGGATCGCATGCAGCAACATATGTCACTCATTGCTGCCCTGTTGATAGTTACTGTGTCTTGATGCACGTTCAGATTGCTACAAATTCTCTCCTGGCTTCCCTGATTGTCTCCAAGTGTGGAATTTCAAAGCTTGTTTCTTCTTCACTGTATTTAAGACAAGTAAGTGTAATCACCTCCTGGAACAGGCAAGCAGCAACAAGAAAATTACCAAACCTGGTTTAAATTTTGAAAGAAGTAGAAAGTAGTTTTTTGGGACGCCTAGAACTAGTTTCTGCAACTAACTGCAGAGTCAACCCCCCCCCCTTTTTTTTAACTGGCTAAACATATCTATCCCCAGTGGACATATACACAGGAATTCTAAGCTACCAAAAATGGCCTCTCTCAGGGAAGACTTGACAACAGTGACAGCCCCTGATTGGTTAATGGAAGCACTTTGGGATTTATCAGTTTTGATTGCTATGGTCTTTGGCAGCTGGTAAAATGGTGAAATAAAGATGATTTAACCACAGTTGTGCAGGGACAGGGAAGGGTGTGGGAGGACTGCTACAAGTGATGTGCTGTCATTCTTGATTTGCTAAGAGCAGATGGCTGCGCAATGGGGGCCACAAAGGAGGATAAGGAAGGAGACCAAGACTATTGAGATGCAAGGTAATGCATGTTTGGTGTATGTAATGGCATACATGGGGATATTGTAGCTTATACGATAATCAGGGTTAAATGGTTATCAACAGATCTTTTAAATCAGAATATCTACTAAAATGGGTGAAATAAGAAAATGGGGGGGGGGACTACTCTGAAGTCTCTCTGAGGATCTAAGAATACTTCACCTCACTCTTCACCCCCAGAAAAAACTATGGTGTGATGGGTAAAGGACCCATAAGGCAAAATTGTCAGCAGGCATTGGCTATCTTCAACCAAGAAAGCAATCCTGGGCGGCAGTGGCATTTGCCGGAAAGGGGCACACACTACCCTCTCTCAGTGGGATTTTACTTTTCTAGCAGGGAGAAGAGTTTGGGCCAAGATTAGACACTTCTTGAGAGAAAAATAGTGTTTTTTAATTCTTTATTTCAACTTAGCATAAATGCCTCGGAGTTGCATATTCTCCATTTCTTTAGTCACCCTAAGTCTGTCTACCTTTACACAGGAAGAAAGAAATCTAACAATTGTAAAAAAAAAAAAAAAAGAAGAAGAAGAAAGAAAGAAAACCCACGTACTGAACTACTATATGCTGGGCTATATGTTTTATATGTTCAATTTCATGATATCTTACATCTAACCACCTTGTGAAAAGTATATCATCTCAGTTTTTTTAAAAAAATAAGAAAACAAGACATAAAAGGGTCATGCATCTCATCTAAGATCAGAATGCAAGCAATATGTGCCTGTGTGGTAATATGCCACAGAAGCAGATTTTGAACTCCAGAGTGCTTGACTCGTTATATTACATTTACTACCCAGACTGATCTCACAGTGTGACCTGGTGGACGGTATTATCAATAAACACACTGGGCATCTGTGGCTTAGTGCGCTCGGCCTTTCTCCTTGCACTGACACAGTGTCGATCCAAAATGAGTCCTTTGCCTCAATACCTATTCCTTACACTAGTCAGCTCCTCAGCTAATAAGCCCTCCTGGTTCGGTGCCTCCAGCCCAAGTCCTCCGTGGATCCCCTGCTCCCTCTGACTGAAACCTGCTTTCACATAACACAACTTCTTTCTAACATCCGTCAGTCTTCCCTCTGCATTAGTGGCTTCTGCAAAGTATAGGTAAACATTCCTGATGACTGCCTCCTGCCTGCCTTTTCCACGGAGTGCTTCATCCACACATGCTCCCTCTGCACACATCCCCAGTGAGAGAGACTTTCTTTTCATTCAGAAGCACTTGGTATCTGTCGGGGTGGGGAATGTCCGGTCCGAGGGCCATAAAAGGCCCAAAAAATCATTTGGCCTGGCCCTGCCGAGGCACTAGGGGTGAGTTAATTAAATGTCTGACCAACTATAGCAGGTTAATTTTTAAGTTGATAATTTTGTTTGGCCCTTTTGTATGATGTTATAAATATCCAAATGGCCCTTGGCAGGAAAAAAAGGTTCCCCACACCTGCAGTGTAGATGATGTTCTTCTATCAGACTTTCTATCAGATTTTAAACTACCAAAATAATTTCAAGCAAAATCTAACATAAGTGAATGGGGAAAAAATATACAAGTGCATCATTATAGTTCAACAGTTCAGTAGTTCCATCTTAATACTTGGCAGAATATATAGATAGAAATTCAGTTGGTTGACATAACTATCAACTGATTTAGTTTATAGAAAAATACAACCCAAATCCAGGGAGTACAAACTCTTTACAAAGGCACATGAACTATTCACCAAGAAAAACTACATACTTGGCTCTAAAATAAGTTAACAAGGATTGAAATCAAACAGCATATGTTCACTGACAAAAATGGAGCAAAATTAGGAAACAATAATAAATATTTCAGTCATAAAATCAAATATTTGGAAATTAAAGAACATACTTCTAAATAGTTCATGGAGAAACACATCACAGGCTATAGTAAATATTTCTAATTGTATAAACATGAAAATAAAACATCAAAATCTGTAAGATACAGTTAAAAGAGTGCCGAGAATACAATAGGTAGTTTTAAGTGCTCATATTTTTTAAAAAGTCCAAAATCAATGATACAAGCTTCCTTCCACCTTAAGAACTGAAAGAGAAGGAGGAGGAGGGGAGTTGGAAGGAGTGGAGGAGAAAGAAGCAGCAGGAGGGGAAAAGACCAAATTAAATCCAACATAAGTAAGGAAATAATGAAGATGACAGCAGAAAGCAATGAAAGAGAAAATGCAGAAATAATAAAGAAAAATTAACACAACCACAGCTAGTTTCTTTTAAATGAATAAAACTGATAAGCCTCTACTCAGATCACTAAAAATTACTAAAATCAGGAATAAAGGAGATATATCACTATGCCGTTTTTAGAAATTAAATAATCATAAGATAATATTATGAATAATTATTCTAATGAATTTGAAAATTTAGGTGTAATGGGCCAATACTCTGAAAATCAAATTAGCCAAAACTAACATTAGAAGAAAGAGACCACCTAAATAGCCCACTAGTGATTAAATGAATTGAATTTGTAATTACTTATCTTTCCTAAAAGAAATTTGCAAACTCAGTTGGCTTTACTGGTGACTTCTATCAGAGATTTAAGGAAGACATATAACTAATTTCATGCAAAATATTTCAGAAAGAAAATAACTAAACAGCATTTTCCAAAACATTATATAAGGCAGGCATTGCATTGATAACAAAACCATACAGGAACATTGGAGAAAGAAAACTTTGATCAACTTTTGTCACAAACATAGAAGCAAAATTTCCAAACAAAATTTCAGCAAATCAAATTCAGAAATATGTAAACTTGATGGTGCATCACCATCCAATGAGTTTTATCCCAACGATGTAAAAATGGATTCATTTTCAAAACTCAATTGATATAATTTACAATGTTAACAGAATAAAAGATTAAAATCATGACCATCTTAATAGATGCAGAAAATAAATTTTACAAAATTAAATATCCATTTGTTATCAATAATTTCAGTAAAATATGAATGGGAGCTTCCTCAACTTTAT